>NC_092051.1:6226250-6333750 GCF_003086295.3 Arachis hypogaea
AATTGTCATTAATTTATATAAATTAAAATGTATAACTCAAAAAAATAGATACGTGTCTACAAAATAAAAAAAATAGTAAAAAATTTATGTTGCTTTAGGTTATATTTTTTTTTTTGTGCTGTCTTATATTTTTACTATAATTAAAAGATAGAGGTAAATTATTAAATATAATTCTGTAAAAAAAATTATAATGCTTAATGAATTATCATAATCACATTTAGACTTAGTTTGGGTAAATAGCTTAATTAAATTATTTGTAAAAAAATAGTTTAAATAATAAATGACTATATTAAAAGTAGAAGAAGAAGACCAAACTCTCCGTGAAGATGAAGACGAGAAGCCACTAACCTGGGTCCGTACTGAGAAGCTAGCGTAGATGAAGAGCCGAAGAGGATCTGCCGAGTTATTAGTTTAGACGGTGACATTGGAGAAGCTGGGTTATGCAGCGACGATGGAGGAAGAAGTAGCGGTGCTGAGGACCTGCGAGGGCGGCGGCGCTGACGACCTGGGTTAGGCGGCGACGATGGAGGGATAGGCGGAGGACTAGGCGGCTACAGATTCTTTGATTCTGCGTTCTCCAGTACATGAATGAATAGATGATTAGGGGAAGGGGGTTGGAAATGACTTGGATCTATTTCTGTTTTTTTTTTTTTTTAATTAAAAACCGGCGTTGTTTTATCCAAACCTGTCAGTTATCGGTCCAGCCCTACCGCCCAATTCAACGGTTTTCATCACCATGACTCTTACGCATCTTAAATTGTTCTTTGGTACTGGATTCACATAATAAGTTTCACTTGGGCTACTATCTCATTTAAATAAAGGCTAACACAAAACAATCCTTTACTCAACCATAAGGTCCAACTTGCATAGCCAATTAAATTAGTCAATTTATTTTTAAAATAAAATATTGTAAAAAATCTAACATCATAACTATATCAATTAATTTTTTTAATTAAATTATTTGTATAAAATAAACTGATTTTTTTAAAACCAAATGGTAATATGTGTCATCTATAAAAAACAACTTCATATGAAGTTGATTGCAGATGAATTTTTACTCCCCGATAATAATAGTACAATGTTAGCGCTAATAATAATATTAACGGTTATAAAATAATTATATATTATTAATTGTTAATAATATTAACTGTTATAATTTTATTATATTAATTATTGTAACAAGTTAATTAATTTAATAATATTATTGTAAAAAAATTAATAAATATATTAATTCCTAATTATTTCAGTTAATTAATAATATTAACTGTTTAATAATATTTTTAATTATTGTACAAAATTAACCATTTTAATAATATTACTTTAAAAGAGTTTAAAATAAACAAATAACAAATTTTAAGGATGAGTTACAGTGTTAACTTAGTCACATAATCACATAAATGAAGGTCTAGGGTTCTTAGAATCCTTTTCTTCCCTATTAATGAAAGTAAAAGATTTCTTTCTTTTTTTTTTCAGAAAAAATTTTTTTATTAGTGAACCCCATTTCATTGGTTTTAGATTTTGGGTTGGCAAAAAAAAAGTACACTTTATTTAAACTCATGCACGACCCAAGCCAGCACCCAAAATTAATTGGTCCAACAAACCCCTCCACAATAATGTTTAATTAAATTGTTTCGTTAACAACTACTTAAGCCACATTAATCCATCTTACCATGACAAGATCGATTCTGAAAAGTACTTCTCAACCCTAACAATTTCAGCATGGTGGCTGCACATACTCAACTCTCAAGACATCTAACAGGACACATGTTGAATAATGGATATGGACACCTTTTGTCTATACGTATGGATCTTTTTCCTCATCCATACCAGAGACTTTCCCAAAGTAGTAACAACTATTTCATACATCTTCCCAACCTCTACACTGCTATGATCAAACATTTCGTCAGCAACATTGTTATTGGTTTCATCATTCATGTTAAATGGAAGAAACTCAAAGTAAGCAGTATTTGGAAACTACTTAAGAAGCGAAATATCTTAAAATAGGCCAATAAAGTAAAAATAAATTTGCTCAGTCCAAACTCCAAAAGAAATTATCAGCTTTTCTCATGGGTCTCAAGTTTTCTTTATGGACGAAGTTTGGTGTCATTTAAGATTTAACAAATCCTTTTTTTTTTCTGACAAAAAAAAATGTCTTTTTTTATAACTAGAGTATCGGTCTGTAACGAGCAAGTGGGACGTAGAAGATAATAATAGTGTTGGGTGTCATGGTTGTAACGAATTGAAGCAACCATGAAGGAATGTTCCCAGCTTTAGTTTTGTTTGGTCGCCACCACATATTCATAATCCATATACCTGAAATGAATTGAATGGAATGGTTGGCCTAAGACATGCAAAATATGTATTTATGGTTGGAGAATTGGAATTGTCTTCATCAACGATCGGCAAATAAAAAATAAAAATCAGATTAGGTTGTTCAAACTATTAAATATATTTGTTTAGAAAATAAATTTTGTTGAAGTAAAAAAGATGAATATGATTCAGACAATGAAATGTTTCTATTAAGTGTGAAATGATTAAAGAAAAATGAATAGGCTTAAAATGTTGTAGAAAAGACATTATAAATCATGGTAGGAGTAGCAGAAGATACCATACTATGTACATAGAGACAAGAGAGAGGTTAACAAACTAACTTGCTGTTGACGTAATAGACTGGTGTTGAAAAAATGATTTTCACTGTGCAGAGTATAAAGTTTAAGAGTGGCAATAAGCTAATAATAATAACAATCATGTATTCTAGTTTCATTTTAATCCTTGGGGGTTCAATTGAAAGCAAAAACCTACACAAACCCAATTTAACGGAGGAAGTTCATGATCACCAGATTATAGTGTCTGCAGTAACAGTGTAGCCACCAACATTATATGCAGCCTGCAAAGGCCAATCAAGTAAAGAACGTTATGTTATGAGTTTCATCCTTCAATGACTGTAAAAAGAAGCTACTAGCCTACTACACTATTTACCTTGAGAAGAAGGAAAGCTCTTTTGATAACATTATATGTAACATAATTCCATGAATCATTCATAGCTATAGATAATATGATTAAGAGAAACAAAGAGAAATCTACCTTGGACAATGGACATGGTATTATCATTTGGATTAACAAGAGATGAAGGCCTGTACCCAAGTGCCTTTTCTAGCGTGCATCTAACCTCAAATTGGTCTTGTAATCTTCTCTCACGTTGTAGAATCTACACAGAAATAGACACAGTAAATAAGACAGAAATATTCTGAGTAGTAGTCACTAGAAAAAAAAGCTGAATTGAAGCATGATGAAGTGATCATGGCTAAATGGGCTATATAGTGCAGTAATAAGGTAAAGTCATGAGTCATGACCAATAACAATTTGTTGTATGTAACCAAATCAAACCCATACTTGTTAAGAGTCACAAAAGTCCTGCTACTCAAACACAATTTGTTGTATGCCAATGAGCCATAGCTCACACGGCATTCCGCCCCCTCTTCATCTCAAAAGTCTCGGGTTCGAGTCATATCAACTGCAATCGAGAAGAAAAAAATTGGTAAGTATGTGAGGAGTGTGTGGATGTGTATTGTGTACCTAAAATTAGGAGTTGTCCAATCCACCGACAAAAAAAAAAATGAGTATATCCAATGTTGTCACGGATCATTAATGTCTCAACAAAATGCAAACAAACTCTATCTCAAATCATCATATATAATAGAATAGATATAAATATATAATAGATAAGCTTATTCTATGAAAGGGACACCAACACAAAGGCACTTTTCTATGAGCCAAAGTTAAATTTTTCTTTTCCATTATAATAGTATGATTTGGATCGACCTAAAAGATAAAATAAATATAATTTATTATCTAGAATAAATGAGTTGATTTTGTTTTAATTTTGTATTAATTTCTTTTGTCATATGTATTTTGATTAATAGTTTTTAAGAGTGTAGTAATTAATTATTTATTTGTGTTAGAAACAAGAGAATAATCTGAAAAATATATTATTAAATGTGTTGCCAAAAGTACAATATATAGGGGTATATAATTATATATATGTGTTAGAAAAACTAAAATAATAAAAACATACAATCCTATAATTAGTATATAAATATTTATATAAATATAAAAAATACTAATTAGTCTAAATTGATTCTAATTATTTTTTAACAATTTGATTTGATTTGATTGAGATAAATATTAAATATTTTGTTTGATCATATTAACTATAACTCATCAATTATATTAATTATTTGATTTGATGATAATAAATGAATTATTTTGTTTTAATTTAAAATTATTTATTTATCTTATGTATTTTGATCAATAATATTTTAAAGTGTTATAATTTTATTTAGTTTTACATTTAATAGAAAAAAGTTTTGCTATACGATTTGAGTCTATTTAAAGGATAAAATAAATATAATTTATTACTATTTGAATTGAATTTTTTTAAATTTTATAAATTAAAAATTATTAAAATAAAAAATCTCTGAATACCTAAAAAGGAGGATGAGATGAGGTGGGGGAAATTTAGTCAAATCAGTTAAATCATCTAACGATTATTAGGTATCAATTTCACGTGAAGTTGAGTTCACCTGAGTTTTCACCGCAAATGGTGAAAATTCAAGTGAAGTCGACTTCACATAAAGTGGATAGCTGAGAATCGTTGGATGAAAATTTAGTCAAATCAGTCAAATCATCTAACGATTATTAGATATCAATTTCATGTGAAGTTGAGTTCACTGAGTTTTCACCGCAAATGATAGAAATTCAAGTGAAGTCGACTTCACATAAAGTGAATAGCTGAAAATCGTTGGATGAAAATTTAGTCAAATAAGTGAAATCATCGTACAATTATTATTAGGTATCAACTTGTTGAGTTGACCTGAGTTTTCACCATTGCAAATGCAATTTGCAATTCGAATTCTCTCTGATTCCTAACCGTATCATATTCTATATCCTCATTCGCCGCCGACATGAGCAACGAGTATCGGCAGTTGTTGAACCCGGAAACGGTGCTGTCAATCCCACTGAAGAAGACTGATCCGGTGGAGCTGTACTTGCCGTTACGAAAGTTGGTAGCCTCAAAATACTCGGAGAGCGATGCACAAAAAGTTGAAAGCGTTCTGCAAACTCTAAACAAATGCCGCAGGGACATGGTGGAGCGCAGAGGGGACCTCTCCCTTCCCATGCAACGTGACTGCCTCATCCACTACTTCAAATGTCTTTGCATGGTTGAGTCACTCTTCACCTCTCTCTCCTCCGACGCCGACCCCATCATCTTTGTCTGGTACGACGCCTTCAACCCTAAGCATGAGGACGGGGTCTCCTCACAGCGCAACGGCATCCAATTGGAGAGGGCCGCTGTTGTCTTCAACCTTGGAGCCATCTGCAGCCAGATTGCTGCCTCTTGCGACCATACCACCGCCCTTGGCCGTCACCTTGCAATGGAAGCCTTCAAAGTTGCCGCCAATTTCTTCTTCCAACTCTGGAAGGCTTTCGCTCCCAAGAACGTGGTCTCCGCCACCCTCGATTTGACTCCCCTCTTCGCGGAGTTTCTACACCACGTCTTCTCCGCTCAGGCTTCCGAGCTCGAATTACAGCAACAACTCAACAACAACGATGCCAGTTACGCTCTCCAACAACACCGATGTGCCCTATCGTTTATGTCGGTCAGTCTTCACTCTTGAATTCTTGATTGATTTTACAATTATTTTTTCATTCTAGTGATGATGATGATGATGATGATGATGATGTAGGTTTATAAGCTTTATGACAGAGCATATGAACTGATACCTAATGATTCGGCTGCACGGAAACATGTCGACTCTTTTGACCAAACCTGGGTAACTCATCTTTACCAGAAGGTGACATTCTTTCAGGAGGAGGCTCGTCAGAGGCAATCATCCATCCTACCCGAATCCGAGCGACCTGCTGTGTTCTCAAGGGTCCAATCTTGTGCTCTTGATCATGATGCAGAATGTGTCACTGAGATATTAGTTAAAGGGATTTGCAGGCGCTGGATATTAGGTCGCGCGAAATTCTACCTACAACAAAAATACGTTGACCTCATCCTCTCGGAGTACAATCCTTTCAAGCTTATGAAGGATGGAAAGCTGGTGGCTTACCCATGGGACATGCCTCCTCCTTATCCAACGGATTCGGCAATCCTCTCATCTTCGTTGTCTTCTTCGTCGTTGTCAGATATTCTTGCATTCCTTCCTTTGAAGAAGACTGAGCCCTTGAATCTCTATGAGTCCCTGCGCAGTTACTTTGTCCTCAAATACTCTGAGAGCGTGGCAAAGAGAGTAGAAGGCCTCCTCCAAATGCTACACAAATTGCGCAATCAGATGCTGCGTGAAGACCTTTCGCTACCCCTTCGCCGCGACTGCCTCATCCATTATTTCAAATGCCTTTGCATGATTGAGCCTTTCTTCCCTATGAATGCCTCACCCAACCCACCTATCTTTGTTTGGTACAGTGCCATCAACCCACAACGGAACTCTTCTCAGCATAACATCCATTTGGAGAAGGCCTCTGTTCTCTTCAACCTGGCTGCCGTCTGCACCCACATTGCTCTCTCCTGCGATCATACCACCATCCAAGGCCATTGCCTTGCTGTGGACGCCTTAAATGATGCTTTAAATTGGTTCTCTGTACTGCGGTTAGAGTCTAAGAAGGCATGTGGCACGGCTGACTTGTCAGAAAAATACACCCGTACGGGAAACAATGAGATTGTCAGCTTGAAATTCAAGTTTCCTCGTCCCCAATGTGATGTATCATCATCACCTGGATATCCTGTATGTATAATTATCTACCTTTTTCAGTTCATATTTTCTTAGTACAATTGATTGATGTCAATCTTGATTTGTTAAATTGTTTGATTGAGATGATGCAGGCTGCAGCTTTTGATCCGTTGATATCTGGGCCTTTAGCTAAGATTCTTGTTCAATCCACGGCACCTCAATATTTTGGGGCGAAGATGAAAACCTGCCCGAGTGACGTCACCGGACAATTTCTTTTAGGGTATTGTAAGGCTCACACCCTGCTTCAAGGGGTATGTGAAGCACCATGCTTGGACCTTCTCTCTGAGGTTAGCCCTGTCAAGATTAAGGATGGAAATCTTGTGGCCAATGCAACCTTAGAGGCGGCATTGGAGAACATGAGCTTGCAGGAGACCAGCGACGGATACATATATATTACCTGGGGGGTAACTGCACCTACTACAAATTGAGATTTTTTCAGTAGTACATGTATACACAACAGTAACATTACCGCAGAGAAGAACTAAACAAGCTTTAGGAATGAACTTATTTACTTTTTTAAATTGGATATTGGAACTTTAATTGTTGATGCTAGAACTCTTTTTGTGAGATATTATCCTCGTGATTTTGTTTGTTGATGTATGAATATATTCCTTCTTATTCGTCGACAATTTGTAGTAATTTGTATGCCTCTGATATGATCTTGTAGCTATTGCTAGTTATTGTTGCATGTTGGTAAATTGAACTTATTCAGTGTCAACAATCTCCATCAAGGTCTAATAATTTTAAACAAGCAAATAATATCGTTTCATTTAGAATCATCTAATATGACACAAACTATACTTTTCTAAGACGCTAACAATTTCATGATTCCTTAGAATCTTGGGTGGTTTATATTGACTAGCTGGTGTTCCATTTCTAATGGCTACTTCATATAACTTATCAAATGCTCCAGGCCTTAGGATGAATACCATTAAGTTCCCAAGTTGACCTTTAACCTTCTCCACTTTGTACAAAGCTCCCAAGCTACCTTCAAGTGAGGTAATACAACTTCTCAATGTCCTAATTGATTCCTCTTGTTTATCCTCCATGAAATCAGATTCCTCTTGAACTTCTACGAACACCTTCAACTGCTTCGGCCTTGATTCTTGGTCTAAGAAACTTGCAAACTCAACTATCTGTATTCTCATCATGGCACCTCTTAGTGAAAGTTGAAAGTTATCAATTGCTGAAATCAAGTCTCTCTCAGTTAGAATCTCAGAAGCAGCTTTAGGTGCTCTCATCACAAACTCCACTTCTGGAGAAGAATTATAGAAGCCAAGAATTCGCACTACATCACCTAAACGATAGCGATAGAATCCGCCATAAGTAGTAACAACTATTTCATACATCTTCCCAACCTCTACACTGCTAAGATCAAACATTTCGTCAGCAACATTGTTATTGGTTTCATCATTCATGTTAAATGGAAGAAACTCAAAGTAAGCAGTATTTGGAAACAACACATATCTTGTAGTCTCAGGGGGTTGCATTATGTCTAAGTTCAAACCAACACTACACTCAGAAGCAAAGTAATCCCCTCCTACAACAGGTACTTCTCCTGCATAATACTTTACCTTTGGATAATATTGCTTCATGATTCCAGTGCTAACACACTTTATATATCGAACGTTTCGCCACAATGTATGTGCAATTCCACTCCAATCATTGCCATTATCTTCACAAATTTGCCTTATTCTGTTTGACAATTCAGGTTGAGGCCCTCCAAGTGTTTCTGTTACAGCTTCCCTCATTGCAATATCTGAGATTTCATGACTTGGGAAACCACGTTCAAGATCATGACATAGTTGTTCCCACTTGGACTCAAGAAGGGTAAATGCTTTGACCAATCCTAAGGAATAAGGTGCTGCAATTCCATCTATAAGGTCAAGATTCCTCAGGCCACATAGAAGGTGGCAATAGGTTTGTTGGTCAGCATGAGATCCAACAAAGACTTCTGAAGGACTAGCATAAACCATAGGAATCTCTTGAGGAGTGACCTTGCCACATTGCAAAATGTACTGCGAAACAGGCATAACGTTCAAGCCGCATTTCGCGGTAGTGATGTTGCCAACATGGTGGAACCAAAGGATCTTGTTGATTGAAGGCCTTGTAGGAAAGAACCTGCATTGAAAGATCCTTCAAGTTTTTGAATGGCTATAGTTTCATCCTTAAAAGCAAAATTACAATTCTAATTTTACCTCTTACGAATAAGAAAGGTCCATTGGATAGCTAGAAAGGTGGCATCATTGCAAAGACTTGAATCAAAATAAGGAATCAATTTTGGTTTCATGGTGGCAGTTCCAGAGCTGTTATCAAATAAAATTAAGCAACATGCAAAAAAGTATCATATCACATACAAATTAAAGCTCAGAAGTTAGGACTTAGGATCATAGTGTATTCCAAATTCACTTGCATACATTTACATGTGTTTCTAAGCCAAAAACAAAGACAATTAATGTGATTGTTGAAGAAAAAGTGGCACCTACCTGTAAAAGAAGCCAAGAAGAGGATCAACAGAGAGAAGAGGAGAATCATGTTGTGTTCCATGTTCTGCCATATGGTTGATGTAGTCAGCATAATCTTCAAAGGAAGACAAAGGAACCAAACTTCTGAAAGTATCAGCATCAAGATCATGATGAAGATTAGAGAGAAATCGTTGGAGATAGAGCACTTTTGCATTGTGTTGAAGGATTGAGCGTAGAGTCTCAAGTTGGTGATGCCTTGCGTTCTTGGTGTACTCTTCAAGCTTCTCTATGACTTCCTCCTCCTCTGCCATTTTTGGTTGCTGATTCATTTCACCATTACAAAATCTCACACCTCTTCAGATTAAGAGAGAGGGAGAATATTATTCAAGATAATGAATCTGACATTAGTTTAAAAAGTCAAATTTTTTTATATCAATATTATCTTTCTAGGTGTGCAGAAAACATTACAATACTAACCATGTATATAATATATTTGAATATTTGCGCACACAGTATTGGATGGAATCTAAGAAGTAAATAAATGGATCTTAGAAAACACACTTTGATAGAAAAAAATCTTTTGTGGGTCAGCAGCACAATATAAAATATCCTTTGGTTGCGGTGGGTCTATGTTCGTTATTTGAATACGACAATAAATGGGTTGTTCAATAATTCAATTATGTTCTAAATTGGTTGAGGGATGATCTTATTCATAGATTGAAATGAATATTAAATTTTAAATTTTCGTCTCATGTATATAGTAATTTATTAGCCAACTCACATTGAAGAGATAATTAGTCTTCAAATTATCAAATATATAGACATAATTCTTGATATATTAAATATATTTTAAAATTTTAAATTATTCAATTCACAAAGAAAATAAAAAAGAAAAGATAACCCACCTGTCATCATTTATTTTTGTAAATAACTAAAACAGAAGAGATGGTGGTCAATTTTTTCATCACAATTTTTCATCATTGGATTTTATTTCCTATGAACAACGTGGTATTAATTATATTATATTATTCTTTGATTTCTTATGTTCTATAATTTATTCTCGGGATGCAGAATTTGTGTTGTGGGCAAAGTTCCATTAATCAAGGAGACATGTTAATGAAGAAACTAATTATTTTAATATTTTGCGGAACATTTTGCAATTCTACTTTGATGACTTTGCATGAATACAATTTTAACACTTGATAATGAATTCATCAATTCAGCAACCAAACAATGATTATGGCTAGTAACTAGTTTATTCAATCATCAACTTGCATGTTTTTTCACTATTCCTACGCATTAATGGAAGCTTGTAATTCTTCAAGGCTTTTCCCCTTAGTTTCTGGCACCACTACAATTATAAACACTATGGCCACTGCATTGATTGCAGCATAAACAATAAAGGTACCTGAAAATATCACACACAACAAGAGTACTTAAAAAAATTGTATAGCCTTTATACAGTTTTCTTGAAATTCAACCTCCAATGATCATTTTCTATGTTGCAAATGAGAGATATTAGTATTTAGTATTTACCATAGGAGCTCCAGCTCATGAGAAAGTTGAAGGTATAAGAGCATAACCAAGCACCAAACCAGTTTACTAATGTAGCTACACTCCCTGCCAGCCCTTTTATGTTGATAGGAAATATCTGCAACAAAAAGGTTATGTTTGTTTACTGTCTCAAAACAATGAAGACATAATTTAATTCGATTAATGGTGGACATTATGTTATGTATGCATAGTTTAGTTCGATTATGGTGCACATTATGTTATGCATACATGATGTATTTCTTAATTCTTTACCTCTAATAAAGAAAAAGTTGTCAGTGATCAAGCGTAGAAAGTGAAATTTCAAAGGGATAAAATTGTAATTGAAAAATATGCATCTCATATGTAATATCTATGTCCTAACTTTCTGACAATACATTACATATATGTATTTTATATATAAACATGTCACTATAACCATGTCTCTAATAGAGACAGTAAGTGAACACAGACACATCCAAAGTTACATTATATAAGATCAAAACACAAAAAAGAGAGAGTAACATAAGCAAGATTCATGTCTTTAACAAAGTTTTGCTGATTCTGATAACAGAAGACAAGTCAATTAAGTTGTCAAGTACCTCAGACATGACAACCCAAGGCACTGCTCCCATTCCAAGTGAAAATGATCCTATATAGACCTAGTATCACCATAAGAATTGAGTTAGGTAGAAAATGAGTTAATATTTATTTATTTCAAAGACCAATGCAAGAAAGTAGCATCAAGAAATAAACATCAATGTTCATACCAGTATGCCAATCAAAGCAAGTGCAGGGACTGCCCCCAATCCCACTTCATGAACCTTCACAAAATAATGATTGTCACCTTTTACATAAAATATATTATCAAAATTCAAATTCAGGGTATACCTTAAGGTAGAATGCAGCTGCTGTAAATATACAACCAGCTACTAATCCAGTTCCAGAGATCTAAAAGAAAACAAGAAAAGAGTTTTGATAAGGAAACCAACAAAGTTTGAAGGTGAGTTGTTCTCTGCTTTGAATTAACCAGTAATAGGGGCTTCCTGCCAGCTTTATCTATCAGAGCTGCACCAAGGCCAGTGATCACAATCTCCAAAAAACAAAATCAATTGATGAGTTAGTTTACTGAGGGAAAAAAATTATTTTCCAAGAATTGGTGAATAAGTTAAAAGTAGGAACCTGAAGGCAAGCATATATTACTGTTCCAGCAAATGCAGAAAATCCTATGACATAATGAAATTCAGACATTATTCAAAACAAAACAAAAGTCTTAGTGCTTCTTTGCTTCAAGAAGCTTATTCAACATTCCAATCATGCTTTCAATTATGCAAAAAAAATATGAAGGTATCAGAGACTCAGAGTGAAACTACCTGCTAGCTCAAAAATACTGCTGAGATAGAAACAAATTCCATTGATTCCACCAAATTGCTGGCATACCATAAGTCCTATTCCAATCTGTTCATCAACAAATTAAATAGAACATTAGTAAAAATCACTTGGGATTTTTTTTTTTTGGTAGCATTACAACAGGGAAAGAAAGATTTTGAATTATAAGTATAGTTTACTGTGACAGAGCGCAAATATCTTGTCTGAAACAATTCCAGCAGCTTTGGTTTTGGGAGCTGTTCTAAACTTGTTATGTAATCCTGTGTAGTAATGATACATAGTTACATACACCCTATCAAAAAGTTGCATGATCCTTAATTTTGTGCATATAATCAAAGTCAAAGAATTGTGCTTATAAAATAGGAACCTGGATTTCATCTGCCTCTTGAGATATATCAGCATCTTTTCCTCGAAGCGTCCGCAATGCTGCCTCGAATTCTTTTCCTCGCCCTCTCTTCGCCTGCAGTCGATTTTCGGTCAGTATTCTTTGGTGTTTCCACTTTAGAATAACAATGCAGATGTGAATTAATTCCTTACCAGCCATCTAGGAGATTCTGGAATGATAAAAAGACCCAAAAGCAACACTCCAGTGGGTATGAGGCCTGCAAAAAAGTGCAAACACTAAACTATTGAGTCTTCCATCATAGTATCTTGAGTTTCAAGTTCTAGTCTTCTTGGAATTACATTCAAATTGGAAAGTAAACTAACCAATTAAAGCTAAAGTCCTCCATGGGAGTACGTTTCCAATTACAAATGAAACAGATACTGCACCACAAATCATGAACTACAATGTGGACAAAAAAGATTAGACATTATTACTAACTTTGCTAAAGACCTAAAGTATTATTACATGGAAATTCTTCAAAATGTACCTGGTTTAGTGCAGTGAGAGCACCTCGGAGTTCTTTTGGTGCAATCTCTGCTATGAAGACAGGAACCTTACATAATATAATCCATCAAATATATATCATCAAAATAGAGTTTAATAATTTGAACATACATGCAATTGTCTTAAATGACATTGCAATTCTCTTTATCTGTCACTTCACCTTTTCGTACATCCTTGGGCCGATGTATCTAAAATACAAATTTACATTGATCCAAGAATGTACCAAAAAGTGACAGTGACAAGTAAAAGAGAATGAATGTGAGTGAAACCAACCACATATGAAAAAGATCCCATTCCATATCCAGTTGCTAGCCTCCCTATGTCTAAAGGTATTGGACCCTGCATGGAAGTTAAAAAAAAATGTCAAATTAGTTGAAAAAAGTTGTGTTAGAAAAGTGTGTAAGAGATTTGTAAGAAGAAAAAAGAACCTCAGAAAAGAAAATGACAAGCCAGCCTGCAACACAGAAGGCACTTGACACCCTCATTGCCTGAAAACATTCCACACATAAACAACTTGAACACCTTGAATGCCAAAAATCACAATCTCCCTTAGCTTACCCCTTTTCGACCAATCAAATCAGCAATCGGTCCGGCTGTTATGGCGCCAATCATGGCGCCGAAAGTCAAGATGGAGCCAAACAAAGAATACTGCAGCCATACCCAAAATTGAAGCAGAATTAGATCAAATCCATGGTTAGTTTAATTTGCTAGCACCAACAATAATCATGATGAATTACCTCTGCCAAAGATAGACCAAGATCAGTTCTAATAGCATCTTGAGTAGGAGAAGAATATCCAGCCTGGAATTTCAAACACTCATATCTATCAAACTCTTCAAACAATATATCATGCCATGCTTCTCTTATGTTATAAAACATTATTTATTTGTTTGTGAAGTAACCACATACACAAGTTCCAAATTCATAGGAACCACAGACAGCAACCAATGTTGTGAAGTAAACCATCCATGGATGTCCTTTGTTGCTTGCATGGTCAGAAATTAATGGCTCTCTGATTCCGTTCTTCTTTACACCATCCTCCACGTCCTCTTTGATCCCCATCTTCACCTTTGAATGCAACTAGTCACTCTTTTCCTCACTATATACTATGTAATAATGAACTATACATAATAACCATGATGTAGGATTATATAACCTTAGGGATAAGAGTGAAAATATTTATGCAACAAAATAATTACTAGGTGACAAGCAATGTCCCACATGAAGCTTGAATTCATTGTAATAAATTTTTTCAACTAGCACACAAGTGGATCTGGATACGTGCCTTTTGAAGATAGATTAACATTATTAACCATGAGATAGGGTCATTGGTGTTTTTGAATTTTGACAAAGATATTTTGTTGCTTAGTAGGACTACAATTGCGTCTTTAACTTTGTATCATCATCTTAATTCTTAAATGTTTGGTGGCTAGTGAAGTATGTATTTATGTACCTTTATTTTTTCTTTATATACTACGGTCCACCACGTGATAATATGGATTTCGATCCAATCTAAGGGCTGGAGATTATTGGGTTATATTTAATAAACTTATTTTCGCTGCAAACATCCAAAAGACCAGATTAAAATAAATGTGAAAAAAATATATAGTAAGAAAAACAAATGTGGAAATTGAGTATAAACAGAAACAGCATTATTGGTAGATATTTAATTTTCACGATTTTATCATAGATTATCTGTGGATCATGTGCATTTTGTCTTGAAACGTGAAAGACCATAGAAAGTTAAAACTAAAAAACCAAGATGGTATAGAATCAAGTTATATGTATTTACTAAAATCAGCTATTAGTATAAAATATATGTTGAAATATAAATATATTAAAAATAAATTAAATCATACATATATTTATACACAAATACATTGATAATTAATTTTAGTAGTTGATTTTAGTATATAAATAACATTTTGGATAACCACCTAATAAAATTCTCTATCTTTGGCCAAAAAAAAATAACCTAATAAAACCTGAGGCCTTTACAAATTTCTTTGTATTATTCTAAATAAATGTTTGGTGGCCAGTGGCCACTTGAGTATATATGTGTTTGTCCGTTTATTTATTTGTTTGTTTCTTTCTTTCTTATAAATAATAGTAACTAATAAATGATCATGTGTCCACCATGTGGGAATTTCATAAAATTTGGATTTAGATCCAATCTAACCGCAGCTGAGTTAAATTTAATTTTACTAGCTTGTCTCTTTGAAACTTGAAAGACCATAAAAAGTTAAGAGATAAACACAAGATGCTTTATTAGCTTAGGTTACTTGAGAAAAGAACTTCAACCTTTTTATCATTATTATTGTGGATCCCTCATGTTTCATTTAATTAAAATTAGGATTATTAAATAGTATTTAAAAATTTATATTGGTAACAAAAATAAATTTTTGAATTTACTGAATTTTAAGAATAAAAAAAGTAGTATTTTCTAATTATGTTTATAAAATACTATATTAAAATCTCTTCTTTAAGTTTTTTTTTTAAATATATAAATATATGGTTATTTTGTCACATTTTTAAATTTGTTGAAGACTTATTTATAAGTTATTTTTGTCAACAATATGAGTTTTTTTTTTGCTATTTTGAAATTTTTTATGATTAAAAATATTATCTGATTTGATTTGATTTGATTCGATACTTTATATATTTGAAAGATTAGAGATTTATTGTATTTGAAACTATATGTTTTGAATTGGTTTGGGAGGCTTGTATTAGAAAACCGTAGTTAACGGCGGTTATAACGTTAACTAGATGCATCTGGCTCAGACCTCAGCTAGCAGGGGCGTTGCTAGCCTAACGTGTAGGCCACACGTTGGATCTGTTATTCCGTACACACACTAGAGAAAAGGGCTACCTTTAGAGGTGCAGCCGCCCAAGTGTGAACTATTTGATTTGATTTTTGTATGAGAACTACCTTATTGATTCACTTATTCATATAAATTATTATTTTCTAACTAAAATTATTTTCATAATAATGTTTAGATGGTCTCATGTGAATTATAGATGTACTGTCTAGTCACTGAGTTGCAAAACTCATTCCGTTTTTCTAAAAATATTTTTCAGGATTAAATATTTAATTAGGTGAGCCTTTTTATTCAAGAGTAATGATCTGCAATTAGTATCTATTCGTTTTTGAGTTCTTAGACGTCGTCTGTTCCATATGTCACAGGCAAGATGCACCAACATTTATTTTATTTTTGTTTGTTAAAAATATGTAATTATTCATTTTAGACATTATAAATTTATTTAAAATATTTATAATTTTCTTATTCAACTTATATTTGAGTCGGTTAAGCTTGTTTGGGGATTATTTTCCTGAGCGTTGATCATGATTATTTTGGGCCGGGACACAAATATTTGGTGGCCAGTGGCCAGTGGCCACGTGAGTATATATGTGTTTGTCCATTTATTTATTTATTTTTTTCTTATAAATAATAGTAACTAATAAATGCGCAAATTAATTTTGTTATGGAGAGTGAGTACGTGTTGGACCACGTTATGGAGAGAAGGAGAGCTTTACCGGCCTGTGGTGTCAAGTACATAGAAATCGGACCGTGCGAAGGGTAAGGACACAATTCGGACCCAGCGAGTTGTTTACCTTGTTCAAAAAAACATATAATAATCAAAACGTACTCTCCGATTTCATTTACGGTAATTATTAAAATTTTATTCATTCACAACTCGCAGAGTCCGATAACTTTGATGTGAACTTCATGTATTCCCTCCATGCAAAACGGACCCTCCGATTTGCTTAAAAAAAAATTAACAATACTGAAATCGGATAGTCCGATTTCTTAACACCAAATCTGAGAAAAACTGTCCCACAAATTAGTCTAACACCTCTATATACCATAACCACACACAACACAATCACAACTTTCATATCCAAAAAAATCAGCCTAATAAATGATCATGTGTCCACCATATGGGAATTTCATAAAATTTGGATTTAGATCCAATCTGACGGCTCCTGAGTTAAATTTAAGGTGCATTTTATGGTGCCTATTTATATTTGCCTAACTTATTAAAAGAAGATAAAAATTAATATTTAAATTAAAAAAATATAAAAATAAATAATTTTTTAATAAATTTATCATACAAAATAAGTTCGACAATTTTGACACTAAAATTATAGACACCATAGAATTTACCTAAATTTAATTTTACTAACTTGTCTCTTTGAAACTTGAAAGACTGAAAAGTTAAGAAATAAAGACAAGATGCTTTTTTAGCCTAGGTTACTTGAGAAAAGAACTTCAACCCTTTTATCATTATTGTGGATCCTCATGTTTTATTTAATTAAAATTAGGATTATTAAATAGTATTTGAAAATTTATATTGCTAACAAAAATAAACTTTTTAATTTACTGAATTTTAAGAATAAAAAGTATTTTTTTCTAATTATGTTTATAAAATTTTATATTAAAATATGTTCTTTAATTTTTTTAAAAAAGAAAAATATAAAGAAACAATGAGTTTAATGAATAATGTAGTTATGCATATAGTAACTTCTTTTTTTTTTAATTATGTTTTAATTTTATTGAACCAATTTTAAATTCCATTTTTTACATTATTTACGAAAGTTATTGTTTATCTAACAAAATTATTTTAAAAAATATATAAATATATGATTATTTTATCACATTTTTTAATTTGTTGAAGACTTATTTGTAAGTTACTTTTGTCAACAATACGAGTTTTTTGTTGCTATTTTGATAAATTATACTTAAAATGATTAAATGTTAACCATAGTTAATTCAATAACATATAAAAATTGCAAATATTTTTTGCCTTTTAAAATGGATGAAGGCAGTGGCGGAACTTGAAACAAAATTTTGGGAGGGCCAAATCGAAAATAATTGTCAAAATATTTTTTATATGGATCTCATTTAAGATAAACTCGTCTAATCTCATCTCTCAGGTTTGAGTGATACTGCCAAATTTAAAGCCTTTTTCAAGATCTCGTTCCAAAAAGTTAAGGTTAAAGTCATCAGATATAACTTTTTGAACTTTTGAAGGTTATATCTCACTTTTTTTCGTGATTCATTAAAGTAGAAGAATTATCTACATGTGTTGATATTGTAAAAGTTATATGTTCTCCTTCTTAAATATTAGCCTTCTTCTTAAAAAATGTATCAATTTTTTTATTTTTCATTATTATTTTATATAAAAATTTGAATATATATCTTGTAAAATATATAAAGAAGTTAGAAGGACAAATATTAAAATTTATAATATTTATTGAATTTTTTTTATCAATTTATACAAATACAATAATATTAATGCTTATTGAATATTCTATTATTTTTTATTATATAAAAAATTAAATTAAATAAATAAAAATATCTAATTTTTTATATTTGAACTTAAAGATAGAGAGAGTATTGTTTATTGAACTTATTAGATATTTTAAGTCATAGTAAAATATTTAAGTCAATTGAACTATTTTTTATCTTTTAAAAAAATACTACTAAATTTTTTATAAAAAGTTTGGGGAGGCCATGGCTCCCCCTTGTCTGAACTAAACTCCACCACTGCATGAAGGATACACACAAGTTTCAAAAGCTTCACTAACCGCAGGTTCATATTATTCAATCCTCATCCATTTGTTGGCAGTATGCAATCATAACTAAATCCCCTTCAAGTTCAAGATCTGTTCAACACTAATTTTGGCATAAAATTTGCAGGGAAATAGAATATAGAATGAGATCGAATTCATTTGATTATTCATGGCAGCCTTTTTTTTTTAATTATTATTAAATACACCTGGAGTCAAATATGCTATATTACACACCACTTAAATGTTTCAAAATGTCACCACCTCTACCTAATTTATAATCATTAGACTGGTAAGTAAGTAGTAGTTATTATATTGTCTAAGTAGTAGTTATATATTCAGTTTATGTCTATAGATTATATTGGAATGTGTATTGACATGTAATAATAAAAGGAAAAGTCTGGGAGGTCAGCAACTTTTTTAAATTCTGGCCAGCATGTAACTAGTAAAAAAAAGTGAGTCATTGGATGAAATTTCACACCAATCTCACACTATTAAAATTATTATTGATGACTATTTGATAGCTACAAATACCAAAAGTTACTGGCCCCCTAGCACTCCTCATAATAAAATAGTCAGAATAGTGACTATAATCAATTAGTTTTTAAATAAGGTAGAAATACTTAATTAAGAGGCAAAGTCACAATATATATAACATATCACATACTACCAAACACTAAAAAAGAGAAAAGTAATCATAATAAACAAAACAGCCTTCTCTACAAAATTGTTCAAATAGTCTAATAACCAAAAAAGCAGAACATGCACAGCAGTCTTCATCCTGGGTCCTATGTCTCTGGTCCTATCTCCCAATTTTGTAAAAGGAGGTTGAGTTCGAACAATTTAACAAATTGATACCTCCGTTTTCAATTTTTGTGACTTCAGGTGAATTTCACGATTTGTTTTTGCAGAGTTGCAATTCTTTCCGTAGATCTCCCTTAAAAGGCTCGCTGATATCCCTTTCCTCCCTCTTGAATAACATAACAATCATTCTTCGAATCGTCACCTCCCTTGTAAATTTACGTGACTTCAGACTCCCCAACTCCCACTTCCACGTTGGGTTACTTTGGCCCAGGCGTCCTGACACCTTCCAACGGTCATCGCCTATGGCACCCCTTTTGAAAGACCTAACAAATTGAATTAAATTTGGAATGTCCAAGGGAATTTTGGACTTTATCATTTTATACACTGTTTCTCCTACCTTTAAAAGTATTGAAGAGAAAAACTCTCAATAATGACCTATATACTCTCTTTTAAATTGTTCAGGGACTCACTGAGTAATTACTAGCCAAAGAAAATAAAGTTTGATTATTGACTTCACAATATCCCATGCACCTACTCACAATATTCTTCAAGTGTATCCCCTGTCAACAAAATAAGAAAAATCATTTCTTCACAATGAATTACAGCGCATCAAAATGACATCAATGTTACAAATTAACTTACCTTCCAACAATCAGCAGCCAATTTTGTAAAAGGAGGTTGAGTTCGAACAGTTTCAAAAATTGATACCCCGTTTCTAATTTCTGTGACTTCAGATAAATTTCACGATTTGTTTCAGCAGAGTTGCAATTCTTTCGGTAGTATTTAGAATATTATAATTAGGGGACAAAATCAGGAAAATATTAAAGATGATTAAAAAAAATTAATGTAATTTATTAGGATATTATTTCATAATGAGCGTATTTCTAGCGTACTCTTGGTCTATATATTGGTTACAACCTTGTAATCACATATGAAATATATGAATAACAAAAAAATATTTTTCTAAATAAAAAAAATGTTATCATGGTACAAAGAGTTTAGTAAAGAAACAAAAAATTATTTAGAAAAGTATTATTTTTGTTATTCATATATTTCATATGTGCTTACAAAGTTGTTACCAATAAATAGACTAAAAGTACGCTAAGAGTACGCTCTTTATAGAATAATATTCTAATAAATTACATTGATTTTTTCTAATCATCTTTGATATTTTCCTGATTTTGTTCTATAATTATAATATTCTAATACGTAGATCTTCCTCAAAGGCTCGCTGATATCCATTTCCTTCCTCTTAAACAACCTAATAATCATTCTTCGAATTGTCACCTCCCTTGTAAATTTACGTGACTTCAGACTCCCCAACTCCCACTTTCACGTTGGGTTATTTTGGCCCAGGCGTCCTGACACCTTCCAATGGTCATCGCCTATGGCACCCCTCTTGAAAGACCTAACAAACTGAATTAAATTTGGAATGTCTAGAAAAATTTTAGACTTTATTATTTTATCTACTGTTTCTCCTGAAGAGAAAAACTCTCAATAATAACCTATATACTCTTTCTCCTTTAAATTGTTCAGGGACTGCCTCCATGAACAATTCAGCATCAGTCACGTCTCGGAATTTACGGTCTCCAATAAGGAGGCCACTTACATAAAGACACAAAAAAATGTCTTTTTTTAAAGACATTCATACGTGGCATAATATGATTGGACATTTTTATTAAACCGGTTAATAAGCTATTTTTTAATAATTTAAAATAAAATCGGTTTATTAGAGAAAAATAATAAACCTAATTATCCGTATTATAATTATTAGATTCGGTTTACTGATCAATTTACACAATATAAACTGAATTATATTTGAATTTTTATAAAAAGACAAATATATCCTTAATTTTTATTTTACAAATATTTAAATCTCTAATAATTTAAAAATACAATTAAATCCCTATTAAAAAAATTCTAACCCTAACCCTTATCCTGCCCAAGCCCAAATTCAAACCTAATGGTGAAATGGTGAAATAATTTGCAGCCTCCTGAGATTCTCCCAAACTCACTCGATCATGCTCAAACCTGGAAAGAAGGGATGTTCTCGGTAATACAATTCATCAATTCCCAGATTCAAAGTCGCAATCTTTGGAGAATTTACAGGAACTTACAGCAGGTAAAGTGGCTGCTAATCTTGAAAGCCCCAGGTCTGTGATGACTCACTGCAGTGCTGATAGATTTATGTTGAGAAGGCATTCCTCAAGCCAAGTTCTTCCTTCTGGAAGTAAGAGACTCTGGTGAAAGATGTTTCTCTGGAGCCATAGGAACATACATAGACCTATTTCAAGCAAATCAACACAGGTGAATCCTGGTGTGGCTGTAACGCACAATCCATACGGGTACTCTTCCGACACCCTTGAACCGAAGCACAAGCAGTCACCAGGAAATGTGGAATGGTAAGTAGTATTGTATTCCATTCATTACGATTAATCACACGAAATACCAATTACGAACGTGAGTGTGATTCAGAAGATAGACGAGAGGATATTTCGGTTGAGTAAGAACAAGGCTTCTTCGAAATCTGCAGCTGATATAAGATTTGAGTTCTGATTCTCTCATTTTAAGGCTCTTCAGGTAATTTAATTTAATTTTTATTTTTCCCTTATTCTTCCATTTACGTATGCTAATGCAATAGTGTGTGAAGTAGAGTTCTGTTTTTTTTTTTTTTTCACGTTAGGTTAATACGCTTTGTATTTTCGCAATTGTTGATTCGCGGTGATGAACTGATTATGCGTTTGGTGCGGAATTTGCAATGCAAGCCTCAGAATCTTAGATCCTACTATTGTAATTTAGAAACAGCGAAAACTAGTGCTTTATTTGTTGAATTTTATCAAAGAAGAGGAAATTTATTATGTGAAGAAGCTTAGTATTTTGGAAATGGATGATAATTAATTAAGGTGAACTAAAGTGAAGTTGTTCTGTTTAGCTATAATATAGAATCCTTGAGACTTGGATGTTTTATCAAATGCAAGGGTGTTCTAAGAGGCGGCGCAGAGGTGGCAGTGAAGCGAATATCACAAGAGAATGACGGCGTGAGAGAGTTCCTAGCAGAAATTTCAAGCCTTGGAAGATTGAAGCAGAGAAACTTGGTTGCTCTGAGAGGATGGTGCAAGAAAGACATGGGAAATTTCTTGTTAGTTTATGAATACATGGATAATGGGAGTTTGGATAAGAGAGTGTTTTGTGATGAGAGCATGATGCTGAACTGTGAAGAGAGAATAAGAAATATCAAAGGTGTGGCCTTTGCTGTGTTGTATTTGCATGAAGGTTGGGAAGAACAAGTTCTGCATAGGGACATCAAAGCCAGCAATGTGTTACTTGATAAGGATATGAATGGAAAGCTTGGAGACTTTGGATTAGCAAGAATGCATAGCCATGGCCAAGTTGCTAGCACAACAAAGTTGGTTGGAACAGTTGGTTACATGGCTCCAGAAGTGATCAAGACTGGACAAGCCTCGACTCGCACGGATGTGTACATGTTTGGAATCTTGATTTTAGAGGTCGTGTGGAAGGAGGCCTATGGAAGAAGGTAAGCCACCTCTTGTGGAGCTTGTGTGGGGACTAATGGTTAAAGGGGAACTAATAAATGCACTTGATGAGAGGTTAAGTGCTAAAGGAGACTTCAATCTGCAACAAGTTGAGAAGGTTCTTCAGTTGGGATTGTTGTGTGCATACCCTGAACCAAAATCAAGACCAAACATGAGACAAGTTGTGAGTATTTTAGAAGGGAACAATGAGGGAGGAGAAGAATCAGAGAATGAGAATGCGGATACTTGTTTGCTTCTAAAGTTGAAATCTGGGGATATTTTTTCTGAGTATTCTAATTATTTTAGCTATTCAACACACCCAACATTTGAAGATATTCGCCAGTCTAATACTTCTTCAATGTCTCTTACTTGGTCTAAATCTGTAGTTGAGGGTAGATGAATCTTTTCCCATCAATGCAATTATGGAGATGATGTGTTTAGGTGATGAATTTTTTGATCCATTTTATCACATTATATATTGATGTAAATAATGTATCAGAGCATAAATGAATTGATGAACATATGATTGTGATCTAGTAATTCTTTTTAAACTCCTTGATTATATTATTGAGGACATTTTCATAGAAGAAATCCGGCTGTCAATTTTTTTTCATATTACATGATGAGGAATGTTTAGCCTTTCTTTGGTTAACGTAAAGAAGCAAAATAAGCACAATGTTTTATTTATTTATTTATTTATTTATTTTTATGATGTCTTAAGATTGCTGTTAGGTGAAAATTTTTGCTTAGTCTGCACCTAATAAGCTAAAGAAAAGAAAGATACACATTACATAACCAAGAAAAAGAAAACGTGATCATTCATCATTCATTCAACTTGAGATTTGTCAACAAACTACTCATATATAAACCTTAGACAAGTATTATATCAATTTCTAGTTTTTCTATGGTCTTCATTGTATTTTGTTTTCTCTTGAATGACAATACGTAAATTAATTAGTTTTTTTTTTTTTTAAAAAAGTCTTATTATCTAGTCCATGTCAAATGGTTTAAATATCAGAAGGCCACATTCCATAATATTGAATGACTACAAGTGACATGTTAAAAGTAAGCAAAGATGATTTATCTTTAAGTTCTAAAGTAGTTGTAATCAAGGGGGGAAATGTCTAAATCACCAAAATTATACTCTTTTTATCCAAATTTTGCTGCTAAAAAAGTTGTATGTTGATTTTAGAATTGTTTTCAATAATAATTCAGTGTGCGGGGAAATAAAGGAAATAGATGGTTCTGTTAATAATAACAAATGCTGATTTTCTTGTTTGTAGGTACCCAAGGGATGGGAAGCTCTTTGTTAATGTTGTTTCGGTAGAAAGTGGTAAAGCTATTGCAAAGTCAAGCAAGGTGCTGGTGCAAAATGGGAGTTGTCAGTGGTCAGATAAACACATTGAAATTATAAACACATAATAAAGTCATAAAAAAGTTAATTACAATTAAAGACTTTGTTGGCATTATCCATTGAAGCTGTACTCTCTGATTTTTTACAATGAAGCAAAGCTACAGATTTGTACTTGATTGATTCTCCTATACATATCTCTAAATGTATTTACACAGCATGACTCAAAACCACGACGAAACAAAGCCTCCTTCTAAGCAATGGGTTTGTCAAAAAGCTTAACATCCATGTTCACATTCTAATACTTCTTTCCTCCTATTTGCTATCATAAACCAGGTTCATGAGCCCAAAAAGCATCTGAATCCGGACAAAAGAGAGAAAAATCGTGGATTTCTCTATTTGCTATGTGCCAATTGACAAAGCGAGCTTGTATCGACTTGAACAGAAAAAGGATGACCGGAAAAAGACAGCATTTATCATCTTCCCTGCAAGATCATATCCAAACTTGAAAACAAGGACCAAAATAAAATATACTAGAAGCAAAGCAGAAAGCCCATCTAAAAGCAGTTTCTCAAAGGAATAAATAAATGGAGTTATTAAAATTTTTCTTCTTTCATCACAAAGACAGTGCTTTATCTGTGATAACTCAAAACTCCAGGAACAAAAAATTATGAGGGACATCCAGCAGTTATTGGCAAGTGGTGGGCTACTGGAAAGAAATAGATAGAAGCTACAAACCCAAATTATCTAAAGTGGATGGGACCTTGGAAATTTGGCATCTCAAGTATTGCTCTATGTTAAAATGTCTATAGTGGACAAATGAAGATGGCACCAATTTACTCAGACCATGCTTACATCAGTACTGTCATAAGCTTACATCTTAGGATTATGCTTGATCTATTAGAACATGTTGTTCATTGGAACCTATATAAATTTTGAAATACCATCCTTCTTTTCCAGAACAAAAAATAAAGCATACTCAAAGTTGTTAGCTATTTTCATTTTTTTTAGTAGATAACATTCTCTCGGTGAAGGTTCTTTACTTGTAGAAAACAACAAATTAAATGCACACAAATTGAGGATTCACCCAAAATTCAAGAATTATGAACATAGAAATCCTATAGGTGTTGACAAAACAACAAAATCAATGTGCTAATGAATTGTAAGTTGAACAAGCATCAAAATATAGCCAAAAGTGCCTCATCCAAGAACAGTGTGCCTAACATTTTCGCAATTTAATCTTTATAGTAGATACAACACATAAATAAAATGCAAAACATTACATAGGCATTCAATCAAGCATGTGGTGTGCAATGCAGAAATTCAGCATAATCAATGAGAATATTTATAAAAATAAATAGTTTGTAAAATTATAGTATAATTTAAAAAAGTATAATAGTAATAAATGAGAATATTTACTTTCTCCCAATAATATAATCATCTACTCCAAGACAAATGCTAATAACAACTTTTTATTCTTTAATCATTTACTAAGAAAATAACAAGGAGTGAATTTCCATTCATTTTTTATTCCAATAATAAACAATTTACAAAAAATAAAATTGATGTGAAATAGGCCTTCAATACTTTTTATTCCATACGTATTTATTTCAATAATAAATAATTTGAAAAAATACTAGTTTGAATTTATAATTTAAATTTGAATATCAAATGAAAAAATTAAATATCTTAGTTATCTTGTTACAATATCCTGACAAAAAAATTGGATTTAATTTGAAAATTAGTGAGAAATTATAAATATCTTTTTACATTTATTAGGATATCTTTATTTAAAAAAATAGATTTTTCATTATCTTCATTAGTTATCTCTATAAATAACAGTGTTTATCATGAAGTTTTAAACCTAACACTTTTTTTTAATAACTGCATTGCATATCAGAGGAGCAGAGAATATGAGTAAGGTAATCACACTTGTTTTTGTTAAATGATCGATTATTAGTCTTTTATAAATTCTGTTTAGTAGTTTTTTTAGTCTAATAACAATATTAAATTTATTTGGCTTGAGCAGTTTTCACTGGATTCCTCTGTAACCTCTAAAGAAGAATCAAACATGGACTTTTCCGCCTTGGATGAGAAGGTAATCCATTTTTTTGGGCTACAATACCCGAATATGCATTACTTTCTTGGCATACTCTATTTAACATGTCTTTAATTATCTTTTATGATGTTTATAGTTGCTGTGTTGTAACCTTAGTATACAAGTAACGCATCTTAGTGTATGTCATGTTGTAGCTTGGAAAGGGTGTTGCCGAGGCACTGTCGACAATGATTCGCGAAGCTGTTGTGCAAGGGATAACAACAGTTCTCCCAGAAATTGTGAAAACGGTTGGTTCTTCACCAAAAAGTGTGAGTGACGGTGTCAAGCTTTCGAATGCTACTCCAGTTGTTACACCGCCGTCGGACACTTCAAAACGCAGAAAGCTTTCGAATACTGCATCAGTTGTTACTCCGCTGTCGGACCCTTTGAAAGAAATACTTGATGCCAATCCCTCAATGTGTTTGGGTGACGAACCAGTCACCAGAAAGAATACTTGGAGGTGCAAGGAAAAAAAGCGTGGATTACCGGTCAACGCAGTTAAGGTTTTATCTTTTTATTTTTAAATAACAACTATTAAATACCACCTAGATAGCATTTGATCAAAATAGTACATAATAGATGGTGTTATAGTACACAATGTACAACATTATTCTAGCGTTGGATTTGTCACGGTTCCCATTCAGGGGTGAAGAACTTTTTAGTATTCTCACATATTGCTATATTAATGTTAATTCATGAAATACGATCTCTTCCTCAACTTCTCTCTTTTTCACTAGACATGATGTCTAGCTTCATTGTTGAGTATTTTAGGCTCGTGAGTACCGATTTTTTCTTTGGTCATCAAATTGTGCCTGTTAGTGACCTTAGAAGGTTGATTAGAACCCTGGTTAAGATTAGGGAGCTAAATTTTATTTGTTGATATTTATAATGATTTTGTTGATGTCGTGAAAACAGATCCTTTGAGATGACATTACTTACAAATAAGTAACAGTGTCTAAAATAATTATCATATTTTTTGGAGTTGCAGAAAGAATTGCAATTTGCGAAAAAATTTCCTCCGGGGTCTCCATGGCTTTACTACAACAACTACGATCCAAATATGGACGGGGATGACATGCCACGTGTGAGTACTTAACTATTTGGAGACCGTTAGTAGATGAAAATACTTTTTATTTTTCATACGCAATAAAAAATTTATAAATTATTTATATTATTTTATAATTGCATTTTAATTAACTTTGTGTTGATCAAAATGAATGAGTACTGAACTTTTTTTTCTGTTGCTATCTTTTTTATAGTGTTTAGACCTTGTATTTCGGCCAACTAAAGAGATGAAATTTTTTAATAAAGAATTGGCCATTGCTGCCTACATATTTGGAAAAAATATGGATCCAGAGTAAGTAAAATTAACTTTTTATTTTTAGTTAATATTTAATTTTTTATATAATTTTTATATAACCTACTATACCACTATAGTATAATATTCTAATTTTATGAATTTAGGGAAGTGCTTGTTCCAAACGATCATTGTAGTGGCACACGCAAGACTCTTCTGACTATAATGCCCGGCAATCCAATAATTGGTGATGTAAGAATTAATTTTGCATTATTTATTTATTTATTATCCTTGTAAAAGTATCAAATTTGGATTGGTGCAGAATAACTCTGATTTTTTGTACTCTATAGGTTCTTACCTTAGTTTGTTCGATGCTCACCAAAGGACATTTTGGGCCAAAAGGAAACATACATGCCAACCAATGGTTTCTGCCACCAACATTTTCTGTTAAGTCCCTTGGCATATCGAAATTTAGCCTTCAAATTTAATATATTTTCCCAAGTAGACTGAAAACATAATAAGATTCCTAACTTAGTTTAATATTCATGGCAGCAAATTGTGTTAAGCCCGAAACAGAACTGTGTCCGCACAATGAAATACATCAAGGATAACTTCATGGGGGACCTTGCCAGTTTACATCAGGTTGGTTAATTTTATTGAACTTTCAATTAATTCATATAATAATATTTCATGACTGTTTATAGTTAAGGTTATTTTCTGAATATTGTTGTAGATTTTTGTCCCAATTCACCTCAATAGCCATTGGTTTCTCATAGTGGTTGATTTACTGAACGGGGTCGTGAAATATCTGGACTCTTTCAAAAAGGGCACATTGGAAGCAGAGCGTAAGAGTGTCATTAACACTTTGTTAAATTACCTAGAGGAATTTTTGTCCGAGAAGAATTTTGGTGAAACACCTTCCTTTAGAAACATTCAATTTTCAAAGTATAAATTCAGAGAACCAGATGTCCCGCAACAATCTGCCAAATCGTATGTTTAAATTTACCATTTTTTAAAGTAAAAATTCAATTTTCTGGCAGTTTGTTATTTTGTGATATTCCTTCGTTAACATGTGCATTGAATTGTGGCAAAGGAATAACTGTGGTATTTGGGTCACTCAATGGATGCAGCTCACTCGCTATTGGAACCTTGGTAATAAGACATGGGTAAGAAAAATAACATTGTCAATGAAATTATGTTTGTTCCATTTTGTAATATCGTTGTTACTGTCTGTTAGGTTATTTCTGATTACACAAGAATGCGTCTGGCTGTGGATTTAGTGAATGACGAAAATAACTCAAAGCGGGATATCATAGAGGAACTTGCTATCACTGACTGGAATAAAAAGATGCAGCAATCTGTCATGCAAACTTAGGACATTATTACCTTTTTTATTAGAAGTTATGGATTGAATTAGACTATTTTATTTTTCATTAAAATACAAGTTAACTTTATATCTTGCACTTATTTCTTTGACTTTTTAAATATATGGATCTTTTTATTATTTATAATGATTTATATCTTTCACTTAGAATATTTTTTTTTATTTTTGTTATTATCCTGAAACATTTGGTGCGTGAGAGGATATTTATAGTGTATAATTTAGGATTCATGGAACAGTACACTTTGGTATGTTAGGCTGCGTTTGTTTTAAAAAACAGGACAGAGGATGACACTGAGACAGAGATAATAAGATGGAAACACTAAAAATTATTGTTTGTGTATTATATGAAATGACTAAAATAATCATTGATTCTAAATTTTTTACCTTAAGTACAAACTAATTTAATAGAGAATGAGAGTACATAGGAGTACAGACGAAACTTAAAAAAATATTGAAGGGACCTAAAATTTTAATAAAAAAAATATAATAATATTTATATTAAAATAAAATTATAATTATATTTATTTTATTTTTAAATTTATTATTAATATGTAGGAATACATATGGTTAAGATTAATAAAAAATAGATATGAATTTGATAAATTAAAAATTTTGTTTAGGTTAATAAGCCAAATTAATTTTAAATAAAAAATCAATTTTAAAAATAAAATTCATTTTTACATGAAAAAAATAATTTCTGCACATAGAAATCTATTTTTATTTAAAAAATTAATTTTTTTGTCTAAAAACTGATTTTTCTTCAAATTATATAAAATCAATTACAAATTATAAATTATTTTTTAGCATTTTAAAAGATTAATTTTGCCTTTAATAATATTTATTTTTCAAAAGTTTCAAGACTAATTATAGAAAAAAAAAAGAAGGGATAATAGTGAAATAATAAAAATTATCTATGGAAAAAAAAAACAAAATTTATACAAAAGTCCGTATCCACTCTTCTAAATCCCGTGTTCATCATTGTCCTATCGTAAAAGAGTTTACACAAAAATATAAAAAACTGTCTCAGAGACAATGTGTTCTGTGTTCATATCTCTGCTTCTAAACACATTTTAAACATGAACTGTTCATGTCTCTGTGTCCTATCTCCAATAACAAACGCTACCTTAGTGACATTACCTAAACAGAGCAACCAAAGGTGTATAGGTGTATACATCTCATTATTGGCGGATTCACCGATAAAAGTAGAATAATATATATCAAAGTAATGTGAGATAACTTGGCTAATATAAGGTGATATTTTAGATTAAAAATAATAAAATACACTAAAAAAAAAACATTGGTTAACGACAAAGCAGTAGCTGCGATATGGTTTGCACTCAACCCCGCTGCTTGAGTTTGATCCGTCTGGTGGAAGCACTGAAATATCTCTAAGCTGATTGCAGTTATCAACATATAGCATCAAGAGGCTTGAAAGATCATCAATACAATCAGGAGTTAACCATTTCAATTGGAGAAAACAACTGAGAATTAACTCAAGATCCTTATCTGATAGATCACAACTTTTGAGATTTAGTCTACTTAACTTTGGGAGCGAATCAATTCTGACCTTTAATACCTTCCACAAGAGTTTTGGAAGTTGAGGACATTCTTCCACATTCAGATCTTCAATATTCTGAAACATGGTAGGATTGCTAGGTAGAATCTCAAAACTTTTGCAGGATCTCAACACTAAAACTTCAATACTACTAAAGTTTTCTACCGAGTTTGAAAACTCTTTTATGGCAGTCCCTCCTATATCAATATTTTAAATATTTTCCACTTTTTCCAAAACATTTGGGAAACTCTGAATGCTAGAACATTCTCTAAGGTTAAGGTATTCAAGAGATTTTGACCTCAGGCCACTCGGAAATCCCTTGAGTTTGCATGTGATAGGACCTCAAACTTTGGAGACTTAAGATCATAGTTCAAACCAAGAAAGGCTGTGGGTGAAAAAGCCAAGCTTATGAACTTTATAATAAATGCGTACCGCACAGATTGATACTTGTCGAACATCAACCATGGAAGGTATATTACAGTTATAATAATTTTTCCGTGCATTTCGTAAATCAAACAGAATTTTAGCATGGATTTTAGCATGACTAAGAAACAACAAGAGACCCTTTTGAATTTTAGCAAGAATAAGAACGATAATATGGACAGGGGGAAGGAGGACGCCGAACTACGAGAGAGGAAGCAGAGGCGCCGACAGCACGGACGGCGGCGGCACCGCGGCAGAACAGTTGCAGGGAGAACTTAGGGTTTTGGTAGGGTGAGTTTGGAAGGTGCTATGGGTTCAGACTTCAGGTGATAATGATATATGATTCACGTATTGGAGAAGGAAATGGGCGGGTGTTACTTGTTAGGGGAAAGGGGTGGGTTTGGAAAGTGGATCAGATTATTTTTCAAATCGGTTTTTTATTGAACCGGTTAGACCGGTCGGTCTGGCCGGATTTTAGAATATTAAAATTGGTTTTAATTTGGTTAATCAAAAAATTTTAAAAAAATCGGTTCACTAAAAATGTCCAATAATATGATGCCACGTAGGCGTCTTTATAAAAAGTCATTTTCAGTAACTTTATGGGAGCATCCCCCTCCAATAAACCGAAACTGGAGATAATATTAGCATACACTTGTTCTTCAAGTGCACTCCCTGTCAACAAAATAAGAAAAACCATTTCTTCACAATGAATTACAGTGCATCAAAATGACATCAATGTTACGAATTAACTTACCTTCCAACAATAAGCAGCCAATTTTGCAAAAGGAGGTTGAGTTCGAACAGTTTAAAAAATTGACACCCCCGTTTTCAATTACTGTGACTTCAGGTGAATTTCACTATTTGTTTCAGCAGAGTTGCAATTCTTTCCGTAGTATTAAAATATTATAATTAGGGAACAAAATCAAGAAAATATTAAAATTAATTAGAAATCAATATAATTTATTAGGATATTATTCCATAACGAGCGTACTCCTAACGTACTCTTGGTCTATATATTGGTTACAATCTTGTAATCACATATGAAATATATAAATAACAAAAATAATACTTTTCTAAATAATTTTTCTTTCTTAAACTCTTTGTATCATGGTAACATTTTTTTTAGGGAACAATATCAGGAAAATATCAAAGATGATTAGAATATTATAATTAGGGAACAAAATCAAAAAAATATCAAAGATGATTAGAAAAAATCAATGTAATTTATTAGGATATTATTCCATAACGAGCGTACTCTTAGCGTACTCTTGGTCTATATATTGGTAACAACTTTGTAATCACATATGAAATATATGAATAACAAAAAAATATTTTTCTAAATAAAAAAAAATATTACCCTGGTACAAAGAGTTTAGGAAAGAAACGAAGAATTATTTAGAAAAGTATTATTAAAAACAAATATTTTTAAAACAAATAATGCGTTTTTTTTTTACAAAAAACAAAATTTAATTAATTGTGAAATTAAATTATTATACCACTAATGATAAATATATTGGCATTAGATTTACTATAAAAAAACTTTTAGACATATTATGTTGTGTTATATAATTTAGTTATATCTTTGTATTTTTAATTTAGATTATTTGGATTGGCATATTTTTAAAAAATGTTATTCAATTTTTTAAATTATTAAATAAAATCAATTACAACTAATTAATTAGGTTGATTAAATATCTAGATATTTTATAATTTAACATAATTTAATTTATATAAATACATAACTTTTACAATTTTGCTTTTTATGTAATAAATTTTAGAGATAATTTTTATAAATTATAATTTATTTTTTTATCTGTATATTCAAATTTTAAAAATATTTTTTTAAATTTTTTTTATTTATGAATAGATTATTATATATATATATATATGAATATTTAATTTTACAATTTTAGATTATTATATAAATATAGTTAATATGATCTTATTTCTATTATTTGAGCATAATAATGTCTTTATGAATTTTTTATTGCATAATTCACTTTGACAAAAGAAATGATTTATGAAAATTTAAACTTAAACACTTACTATGATTAAGTTCAAATTTCAATTTATTTTATCACATTATATAAATATTAAATTCTTTGATTAAACACTTATTTGATTTCGTCATTACGATATCATATTATATATAACTTTTCTATTGACAATTAAATTTCAGTTGTTACACAAATGATATATTGTTATAACAAGAATACATATAACTTTAAAAAAATTATATAATTTAGACTTTGATTATTTATACTAAGTGGCTCAAATAACTCCACGTCACGAACCAATGAATGCTAGGAATAGAAATAATCACAAAAATAGCAGAAACAAGTATTTGTGGAAATTATTTGCGTTTTAGGACTAGATAGGGACCCGTGAAATCTCCACGACCCGCCATGCAAAAATGGATGGGACACGGGTATAAGTATTCACGTTATGTGACCCATTAAATACACGCGAATATAAAATTATTTTAATTTATATATACATAAATCCATTTCTTGAATTTAGTAACCATAATTCTTACCTCTAATTCAAACTCTCTCTCTCTAACTCACTTTCTCTACCTCTTAAGTCTATCACTACGACGTTCAGTATCATCCCAAAAAATTATGTTATATTATTATATTGGAATATGTTTTTATGTTTTTTCTTTTGAAATGCTATTTTTTATAATAAATATGTTATGAATTTTGTTGGATTATATTGAATTGATTATTGTATGATAATTATATTATGCCCTTTTGTGTTAATTTTTCCAAAAATTTTCAAAGAATATTCGTAGATACGAGGAGATTTGTGTTTTTTAAGGGAATAATTATAGGATAAATACTAATTAAAAAGAAATTAAAATACTAATTTATTTTCAATAGAATAAATTATAGAAAAAATTTTAAGTGTATCAAGTACTCCAACCGCTTATCTTAATTATATATAATATATATTTATTAAAATCAACCGTTAAGGTCACCGAAACGCCAATATTCTGGGTATATTTGAAAACTTTCTTAAATTATATATTGAATAATAAAAATTATTATTGGTTTCTCTTTACATTAACTAATACTTAACAATAGTGTTTCGGTATACCATGTTACTAAGAAATATTATTCAATCCTCATCCATTTGTTGGCAGTATGCAATCATAACTAAATCCCCTTCAAGTTCAAGATCTGTTCAACACTAATTTTGGCATAAAATTCGCAGGGAAATAGAATATAGAATGAGGTCAGAGATTACTGATTCATTTGATTATTCATGGCAGCCTCTTTTTTTTTTAATTATTATTAAATGCACCTGGAGTCAAATATGCTATATTACACACCACTTAAATGTTCCAAAATGTCACCACCTCTACCTAATTTATTATCATCAGCCTGGTAAGTAAGTAGTAGTTATATTGTCTAACAAGTAACAACCAAGGCATTAATTTATGGTTGTGTTAACGACATCAATTATAATCCTATTATTAAATAAACAAGGGAATCAGCATACTTTTTCTGATAATGGAATTGCTAACTAATATTAATATCCCTGCCAGCATTTCTTTTATGGCCTAATAATGGAATTCTTTTGTACGAATAAAATAAAGATCAGTTACCAAATTATGAACAACAAGAATAATCCAACCAAGCATCATAATAGCACATATTTAGTTGCACCCTATCTGATTATTAACTTTCCTATTTCCTCTGATATCTTTTCTGCTGGAGTAAGTTCATTACTTTGTAACATACAATAAAAAGACTTCTTGAACCATATGCTATCCTTTAAGGAACTACTAAGGTGATCCACAGTTACAGTAAAAATTAATATACTAGCTTTAACTTAGATTTGAGCTAAATTTAGAACATGCTTGCTCAAATTGTACATTGTAAGTTTTAAGATTTTTCTAGTGTGTATTATTAGTTCTAAAGGATCAATTTGAGTAACTGACAGCAAAATCAGCAGCAAAAGTTGATCATACTCAATTGCCATCACTCCCAACTCTAAGAAAGAATCAAAATTTTGTACAACCTCAATATTTTACTTTACAAGCAGAAAACGCGCTTAAACAATCATAAAATACAAAATCAAAATGTACAAAGAAATCATGCCGAGACTAAGCTAGTTCAAGATAATCAAATGATTTTTTCTTGTCCAAAGTTCTAAATTACCAGTATAAGTAGATGATTGAACAACTTCCCTGCCCTCAATCCACGCTCATGGTCCCGGACTCAGAGTTTCCCTCTTCTTCTTCCTTAAGCTCTTCTTGCTTATTAGGATCCGAAAGGTGTTTACTCTGCATTGTGAATGCCTGATAACCGGTTGGACTACAAAGCTGCCCTGAGTTGCTTAGAGCAGATTTCTCAATATCAATCCTCCCAGCAGTAAAAGGTATTGGCCTTTCCATAACCGAAGGCACAGACTCATCGGTCTCCAGCATCTTAACAACCTGGTCCATTGTAGGCCTAGCATACAACTGAGGATGTGAGCACAGCACAGCAACCAACACATACTTCTCAAGAACCTCCGGCGCGCCCTGTTCCGGCATTCCATCTTCAATAACATCCAATGATTTACCTTCCCTAACCAATGACCAGGCCAAGTCAGTCAGTGCATTTGGCTGTCCATCGCTGTCCGTCTCCAGAGCCTTCCTCCCACTCAACAATTCAAGAAGCACGACACCATAGCTGAAAACATCACTCCTCTCTGTCAATTGCCCATAGAGCGCATACTCCGGCGCAACATACCCCATGGTACCAGCAACTCTAGTACTCATATGTGTCATTCCCTCCGGATTGAACTTTGCCAACCCGAAATCTGCGACCTTGGCCTCAAATTTCTCATCAAGAAGAATATTGCTAGCCTTAATGTCCCTGTGAATGATTGACGGCTGCGCGCCGTAATGCAGATAAGCCAAACCCCTAGCAGTTCCGAGAGCTATCTTCTGCCGAAGGGGCCAACTCAATTTCTTCCCTCTTGACCCAAACAAGTGATCATAGAGACTCCCATTTTCCATCAAATCAGTCACAATAATCCTCTGATGACCCTCTAAATTAGTTGTGGCCGTACAATAGCCTCTCAAAGCAACAAGATTGACATGCCTAACGCTGGCAATGACCTCAACCTCATGAGTGAAGCTAGCATCACCGGCAACAGAACAATTCTTGAACCTCTTCATAGCAACCTGAGATCCATCGTTCAACAAACCCTTGTAAACGTTGCCATAACCGCCACTCCCAATTATGTTATCCCTTGAGAAATTCCTGGTGGCTCTCTTGATTTCATCGAAGCCGAACCTAATCAAGGTAGTGCTCTGGTTCATGGAGTCCAATCCAGAAGAACTCAAACCAATCTGATCCATGCCAACACCACCTTTCTTCGTAATCTCGTTCCTCTTCTTCTTCCACCTCAAGTAACCCCAGAACCCACCAAACAAAACCAACCCCAAAACACTGAAAACAGAAACAACAACAGCAATAAGAACCGTCTTACCGTTGTTGCTTTTCCCGGAGGAAGAGAAATCAAGGCCGAATAAGCACTTAGCGGTGCCGGTATCAGTAGGGTCAGCAAGATAAGCAGCGTAGATAGAAGTGTAGGACCTGCACTCGGAGACGTTGCCGACGGTGGAGCCGTTCAAGTAGGACTGCAAGTTGGACAAGCTGGTGGTGCAGCTGGCGCAGGGCGCGTTGTTATCCAAAGACTGGTTGCAGCTACTTTTAACGCTTTGGATGGTTGCGGCGGGGACGGCGGATTCGAATTGTTGGAGGGTGGTGATGTTCATGCAACCATAGGAGATCCAGGAGGTTTGGAGGCCGCAGCGCGAGCGAACGTCGAAATTGGGTTCGTATTTGGTGATGTAGGATTGAAAGGTGGACCAGCATGAGGCGGAGGAGTTTAACGGCGGAACGAAGCGGGATTGGCGGCGGAGGTAGTCGGCTTGGAGGAGGTGGAGGGTTTGGAGGACGTTGTGACACGTTGAGGATGAGTCGAAGGATGGTTCGGAGCCGCCGCCTAGGGTGGTGAGGAGGGTGGTGTTGAGTGGGCATGTTACGTTGTCGTTTTGAGAGAGCGATGGCGGCGGGAGGAGGAAGAGAAAGAAGAGAAAGATGAAGAGTGACATTGGAGGTGCCTGGTAGGTGTTTGATAATTTGCCAAGAAGAAGAAAAGAAAGAGAATAAGTGGTTCTGTGATTTGAGTAATATATCATCGTCATTCATCACATCATTGTTCTTTCTCTCTCTCTGTGAGACTCTCAACGGTCAACACTCAACAGCCACCCACCGTTTACCTTTCGTCCTTTCCTTTCATTCTTACTAATTACGATTATATAATAATAACAAGTTCGTTACTAGCTCAGCAAATTTAAGATTCTTTAGTGACATTTTTCTTGCATTAGTAATATATATACTGCAGTTTAATTTTGACTTGAAAAGGTTTACTAGGTATATACATCGTGTGAATGTATACTTTTATTATTATGTTTAAAAAGAAAAGATGAGTTCTTGTAAACCATCTCTTAGTTATCTACTTCTAAATTTTTATGATTATTAATGCAGTGTAAGACCGACGGGGATTAATATGATTTTGCTAAGGAACGAGAGAAAACTGCGAGGTTAGTTAGTTTATACCAATAAAAATATAAAAATATTATTCGTTAACTATTAAAATTATTTATTAATATATTTTTGTATAAATATATATATAGTTTAATTTATTTTTAATATATATTTATATTTTAATATATATATTTTATATTAATAATTAATTTTGATACACACCATAACATAATCAATAAAAATAATGATTTACAGAAATAGTGACAAAAACTGCTGACGTGCTTTTGACCAATGACCACGAGAAACTGTTCCCATTTTAACAACCCCTCTCGACTCTACTTTATTTAACACATGCTCTTTTATGTACACTTATAATATTAGAGAGATAATATTTAAAATTATTTTATATAATATAATATTTATAATTTTATATATATAATATTTACAAATTATAGATTTATTACATTTTAAATTATACAAATATTTTAATAATAATTAATAAATATTAAATAAAATAATTTAAATTGATTTTTTATTACTTTTTAAATATTTCAGTCTCCGGAACATTATTGAATACTGCTAGTTGGGAGTTCTATCCTTAATTAATTTTATAATCATAAATATTCATAATGACAACTCCACTAGTAATTAGTTATGCATAGATTTCCTTATTACTGTTAATTGTGTGATAATTAGTTCCTTGTCTTGTCGTGACGTGACAACAGATTCAAAGAGGCGAGACCTTTAGGCCTTTGGGGTCAGAAAAATTAGGACTATAATAAAATTTTCGGTGAAGACTATAATAAATTACTAGTCAAAGATCGCACACTAGGACTTATTGGGCCCAATGAAGATTTCAGCCCAATTCTCCGCAAGGCCCAAAATACCTTGGCAATCTCCATTGTGTCCCTCAAATAATTCCCAGCAATATCTTGCCACAAAAATAATACCTCCAACATTAATGATTAGGATTATATTTTTTATTTTTAAAATTTATTAAAAACTTTTAAATTATTTTTAAAATTTATTTTATTTTAATTTTATTCTAAAAAACTTTTATTTATATCAAATATACTTTTAATAAAATTTTTAAAAAATTTATGATTATTTCAATAATAATACATAACAATTAAAAACTAATAATAGAATTATATATCTTATTTGTTTGTGTTGAAATTGTTTTTTTTTTTTTGAACCCAATGAGTAATAGCTCAAATAGTATAATCTCCCCATACTCAATTAAGAGGTTGCGAGTTGGAATTGGTAAAAAAAAAATTGTTTTTTTGAATTTGTTATTAAATTTGCGGAATTTGAAGACCATGTACACAACGGCCTAGGGGGAATGAATGAATGATAAAAAATGTAATAAAATTCTCATCATAAAACTAAATTGAAAAGAATAAACCTCAAAACAGGTGTTTCAACTTCCAAGTCTCACCCATAACAATAATCACATGGTGTGCTGACTGCTGAGCACACACGTAACAATAGACGAATGATAGATATAGATATTAGATCTAGTGAAATTAAAGATAGAATCTCAAAAGAAATATGAAATATGCATGAGTATGACGTAACTTAAAAGAAAATATACACGCAAATCTTGAAATAAATATACTGCGTAGCTTGTTGGTTTGTTTGTGGTGGCTCTAATTTTTGACAGGGCATTTGATATTCATAAGACAGAGTTGTGAATAATAATGGTTAGAAAATAATTAGAATTGATTTAGATAAATTAGTATTATTTATATTTATATAAAATATCTGTATATTAATGATAAGATTGTATGTTTTTATTATTTTGATTCTTTTAACACCTATATATATTTATATATTGTATCTTTGGTCACGCACTCAATAATATACCATTCTTTCTCCAATTTAGTTTTTTGTTTCTAATATTAATTAATCCAAAAAAAGATATCGATTTTCTTTACAAAATACAATCTTCATTTTTCTTAGTTTATCGCGGTATTTTTCAATCCTACAGGTGAAATACCAATTCTATAAATTTTTATATTTATTTTGTTTTATAATTTCTGAGCCATCTATGAATCGCTACAGGATGTAGCTGACAAAATTCTGCTGATCAAAAACTTTGAGTGGCTATAATGAAAATTATTTATCCATAAATCGCTACTGTGTACCACGGTTTATACAAGACAGTATTCCTTCTCATTCGTGGTTTTTGCTTAGCAAAATTTTTTTAGAAGGTGTAGCGGTTTTTGCCCAGCACAAAATTCTACGTAAAATCAATGTTCGATTGAAAATTCCTACACCATATAACAATTTTTATAGATATAAAAAGTTGCAATTTCGTCTGCGATATTAAAAAGTTATAATATGATAAATTTAATCTCCAAATAATTTATATACGTAACTTGCCCTAAATAATAGATAAATCATGAATATAATAGTATTAGTGTGTAAGCTTGCGGTTTTCTTGTTTTGTACGTCTAGCGATGATTAATGTATAATCCAGAATTATGGGTATACAATAACAAGATAGCAATCTTACACGTGACATTATATTATTGGCATATCACCAAACTCTTCCCTTTTGCAATCATATTTTGCAAACTTGAAAGCAACATATGGAAAAAAGGGCAGTGATGGCTACTTGTTTGTTTGTTGAAGTGCGTCTCTGTTCACTGTTTCTTGGTCTCTTTGTCCCTCTCTGTTACATGTCCCCAATACATACAAAAAGATACAACCATATCATGTTTTAACTTTGAAATGTGATTTAATCTTCTCTGCCATTATAGCTACCTAACTTCTTTTATTCTCAACTTTGTATCATTGAATAGCACCTGTTTTGAAAGACAATGAAGGACTTGTTAGTGGATTCCCCAGTTTGTGTTCTTGAGGATTTCCTAAGGACCTCAGAATCAGAATCAAGCACTTATTCTTCCAAAGAGCACACTTTGGATTCTGAGTCTCATCAAGATAAGCCTAAACATGTTTCTAAGTGGCAGGTGGAAGGTGGAATGCATCTGGTTCTTGAATTGTCTGAAAAAGGAAGCCTAGCTTCAGTTCTTTATGGTAATGCAGGATTAATTGTTTAACCTTTTCAAAATTTTCATGTGTTCTAATTTCTTGTGATTGTTATTAGGGTCCAAGGAGAACCTTCCCTGGTCTATTAGGCAGAGAATTGCATTAGGAACAGCAGAGGGAATATTATATCTTCATGAAGGTTGTCAAAGAAGAATTATCCATAGAGATATAAAAGCTGCAAATATCTTACTCACTGATGACTTTGAGCCTCAGGTATATACACTATGCAGCTATATCTTACTTTGGATTCTGTGATTCTAAAGACACTAAAGACAAATATTCTTTTTGGAAGATTCCTGGTTTTTGTTAGCTATGAAATTATGAAACTTGTCTCTTCATGTATTTGAATTTTATGTTTTTGTTTCACAGATTTGTGATTTTGGGCTTGCAAAATGGCTACCAGAGAATTGGACTCACCACAGTGTTACAAGATTTGAAGGGACATTTGGGTTTGTAACATTAAGAAATAAATAGATTAATCCTCTATAATCTATATTTAATCAATTTTTGTAACCTCAAAATAACTTAGGTATGGGTGACACAGATACCTTGCTCCAGAATACTTACTCCATGGCATAGTAGACGAGAAAACAGATGTATTTGCCTTTGGTGTTGTGCTATTAGAATTAGTAACTGGCCGGAGAGCGCTTGATTACTCGCAACAAAGTCTTGTCCTATGGGTATGTATGCGACTTTTCATGTGAAGATGATAGTCGAGAACCATTAGATAGTCTGATATCTCTAGATAAACTGCTTAACATAATGCATGTTTATATCTTAACTATTATCTTCGCATAAAAAGTATCTTTACTTGAGTAACGACCTATAATAATGGATGGTTTTTTATAGGCAAAACCTTTGCTGAAGAAGAATAAAATTAGGGAGTTGATTGATCCTTCACTAGGAGGTGATGACTTTGATTATAGACAGATTAATGTTATGCTCTTGGCAGCTTCTTTATGCATACAACAATCTTCAATTCGTCGTCCCTCTATGAGACAGGCACGTTGGTTCATTCTCTACCTTTTTAATTTCATCTTCAGATTTATTTGAAGTTTTGAACTCTATATATATTGATATGTTGGGTGCAGATTGTGCAGCTTCTGAAAGGGAATCTTAGCTGCATCAAGTTTGCAAAGAAATCTCGAGTTCCATTCTTCACAAGAGTCTTTCAAGACGAGTTTCTTGACTCTGATTAGTTCAAATCAGAGGAAGCACTGAGAAGGAATTGTGATTATTGTGCATTAACAGTTAACACCATATATAAATGATACACATGCTAGATTTTTGTTACTAGATAATCAAATACTTCATTTTTTTTATATCTGTTTTACTGTTTAGAACTCTAGATATATCAAGCTGCTCCTATTTATTTATTTTAGTATTGTCTGGTTGTAAAATTTAAAAATGTAATATTGACAAGGTCTAGGAAAAAATAATCTTTTGTTTCAGGTTATTTCTTAAATCGTTTTTTATTGAAGAGTGTTGTCTTTTTTATTAATTAAAAAATATTTACTCTTTATTTATTGTATTTTATATTGATGGTTTCAGTGGCTAAGAGAAGGGGTTGAATCTTAGCCCCCTTTTTGTTGCTAACACATGCTGAATTTAGAGGAGACTTTTCTGTTTTAGCTCGTCTCTGGACACGAGACCTTTTCTTTTATCTCGTCCCTAGTCACGAGACTTTTTGTTGTCTCGTCACTTTGCACGAGACATTTTTAGTTTTTGCTCCTGTACAGTAGAAAACAGAAATGGAGTAGGAGAGAAGAGAGATTACACCCAGATATATCCTGGTTCAGCTGCTAAGTGCAGTGCAGCCTACATCCAGTCTCCATCACAACAATGATGGAATTTCACTATAATCAACCTGATTACAAACTGTAAAGTGCTAACCCAACTTACAAGGGGATTCCCACAGAATCATGAAACTCAACATAGATGAACAAAGGAACTCTAAGACATCTATGGCTTTTTCTTTTAATTTTGCACTCTCTGCCTTTTTCCACTCTATGGCTTTTTCATACAAACCTCACTGTTTTCCTTTTTCCATGAGACTCAAGACATGACAAAATTAAACAGAAAAATACAAAACAGAATACATTGAAGGAGAAGAGAAAACTGTTAGCTCAGGTAGCTCTGAGAACTCTGTGCCTTGCACTCTCAAATTTTCTCCTTGCTCCAAACAGTGGCTGTTCTCTCTTTTTATAGAAGAGGGAAGCCTCCACATATTGAAGCCAACAACCGAACTAACTTCTTCCTCCTTCAACAAACAGAACCGGTTCGGCCACATAGAGAGAGAAGAGATAACCATGCAAAACCCAACATGCAATTACCTCTAGTCCTTTCTTGATCATCACCCTTCATCAATCCGAGCTCTCCATCCTTGGCTTGCTCTCCAAGATGGATTTCTGGCCCTTGATGCTTCATGATGATAATGACTTCATCTGCTTCAATCTCTGCCTCAACCATCACTTCGCCACTCTAGCTACTTCCTGTGGTGGTTGAGCAGAATCAAAGACAAGCCATGCTTCAAGAATCTCTCTTGCTGGCCGAATCTTTACCTTCCATTTTTGAGCATGAAGAACTCAAGATAACCTCACCAAATCTAACCACATTTGGTGAGTATCTTAGCCACAGCTCATTTTTATTTTAGTATGTTTTCTTGCCATCATCAGCTTGATGGTCTTGATACATGCAACTTCTTCCTTTTCTTGGTTGATTAGCATAGCGTCCATAGCTTCCTGGACAAGGACCGAAGGAAGAAGAAGAAAGAAATGAGAGAGAATGTGAAGTTAAAGTAAAAGCAATTAAATGAAATTGAAACATATTGATAGATTGCTTTTACTTCCCTTGCTTTGAGTAGCGTATAGCATTAATCATAATGATTCCCTATCAAATCAAAGTCAAGTTCTCTCTCATGTTTCCAAGGCTAGCTTATTAAGTTTTGAAATCCATTCTTAGCAAGCAATGGAATCCGTTGGAAAGCATGAAGTCTATTTGCTTTCTTAGTTTCGGACCAGGCTTGGAACCATTCAACACTAAAAAGACTTGGGCTTGTAGTATTGAAATTAAAGCTGGCCCAATTAGTTAACATTTGCTTTCTTGATAAAATTTGTTTCGGATCAAGCATAGAGCTCATAAGAAAGCATTTGTTTGGGCTTGCAATAATATTTATTCTGGTCCATTTAATAATTCAGCCTCATGGTATGAGAGACATGTAGCAAGGCTGATTATTGGGCTTAAACCAGAAACTCATTTTTTGGCCCAACATAAAATCTGCACAACAAAATTATCAATTAAGCAAATGTGAATTAAGATCAAATTAATAATTTTGTATTTAAATATTTCAATAATGTTTGTTCATCATCAAAATTAAATAAGAGTTTTCCATACTCATCAATCTCCCCCTTGATGACAAGCATTATCAAAAATTGAAATGGAAAGAAATTTAAAGATTGAGTAAAAAATACTCCCTTTGATTTTGAATTTCTCCCCCTTTCTAAATGTCACATTGCTCCCCCTTGATGTGTGCTTATTTTACCAAGGGAAACATTAACCTGTAACATTTGAATCAAGCTTCAAGTAACAATGTTATTTAGCATATTTTATGATGCTAAATGCTTGATTTATGAGCAGTTTTAATTGATAATCAAAACTCATTTGATATCATAAACTGATTTACTGCTCAAACTTAAACAAAAATAAAAAACTATCCAAATATTTTCCAAACTTTTCTTGTTAGTATATCAGAGCAAAACAAAATGATGGAAAAAATATTTGAAGTACACATGATCAAAACAAGGCAGTTTTAATATATTACACAATTTAAAAGAACTGCCAAAAATAAGTTTTCAATCCAACAAGTTTATCAATGATGAATCAACAGCCAGGCATCAAGGATAAATCAAACATCATTATAAACCAAATGCCAAATGAGTAGTAACTAATCATGATAAACCAAATGCTTCATGCAGTTCAAACAGCAGTGACCACAGTAAAACAAATGCTATAACAACATTCATTCTTTAAATCAAGGGTGATCATAAATTTTCAATTTTGAAAATTTCAACCCCTGTTCTCATCCCCTGTTTTTCCAGCCCCTGTTTTGTTCCAATTTCAATTTTGGAACATGAATTTCCTCCCCTTTTGTCATCATGGGGGCACCTGCACAAAATATGATCAACATAACAAAATATTCAAGATAAAGTAGCAGAAGTATATCACAGTATCCTAGAGCAGTGAGTATCAAGTCATGCTCCTACAAAAAAGATTGAGCCTAATGGAGCCAATATCAAACAGAGTAAAAACAGTCACTAATCATCAGAAAAATTAATTTCTTCTTCTTCAGCAGCTCCTTCACTGTCATCTCCCAGATCTTCTTTAAACCGTTCCATCATCAGATTGACCCTGTCTTTGCAATTTTTCCAAGCTTTCTCACTCTCATAAGCTTGCTTGCGGGCTTCTTTGTGGGACCGAAACATCAAGTCAGCCATGTTCGAAAATTCTCCCAAAATCTGTTTGATAGACTTGATTGTTTTGGAAGATTCTGGTCTGCCTTCATAGTCACTATCCGATGCAGCAGATTTTCTCCCTTTGGTTTCCTTAGTTGCTCCTCCTCCTCTGATTGAAGACGCCTTGTTTTCTACAGCCTCATTTAACAAATCAACTTTAAAGTATTCAAATATTCTAGTTAAAAACATACCATAAGGTAGGTTAGCCTTTCTGGTGCTTCTAACAGAATCCCACATGTGCCTAATCATAATATAACCAAAGGATATAGGGGTAGAGGTAACCAAAGCAAATAAGATGAGACAGTCAGAAAATGTTACTCGGTTGTGTGAGCCGCTTTGGGGAGTCAGAATATGAGTGATGATGCGGTGAAGCAGGGAATTAACCAGTCCTAGAGCTTTGTGTGTTGAGATGGTGCCATGCAATCCAGAAAGGTTCTCGCAAATGTGCTTGAGAACAGTCTTGTATGGAACGCCAACTTGTGTGTCCCATTTTTCCACCATGTAAGCTTGCGGTCCTTCATCCTTGAACCCAAGGGCCGCTCCAGGCCGCTCCAATTGTTTCAGCATCAAGGGCTATTTGAACCCTTTTGACATAGGAATGAAGGGTGCCGTCAATGAGCCGCATATTGGCATAAAACTCTCGAACAAGGCCAGGGTAGACTGGTTTCTGGATGAGAAGCAGAGGCTTCCAGTTGAGGAGTTCAAACAGAGAGGAGATATTGATATCCTTGTTGGTGAGATTTTCAAGGCTAACAAGATAGGTTGTGCACAAATGACGCTTCTCCATAACCTCTTTATGAAACTCAAAAGAGGTGCAAGAGTTAAATCTGCTTGGATCAAAGTGGGAGTGAGTTTTGCCATACTTGTCTCTGAATTCCATGGATTCCAAGTTTGGAGGTTCAGTAGTGTCATTGAGTGCAAACTCCTGATTCTTCTGGGAGCTTTTTCCAGGAGTAGTCCGCTTCGGTGATGAGGGTGGAGGTGAAGAAATGGGAGAAGTATGAGATTCTTGCTCTTCTTCCTCTTGGGGCTCTTTGTTCTTCCTGTTTCTTCCTCTTCCAGAACTCTTTTGTGCCACTACCTTTCTTCTCATGGCTTCGGTTTGTTTGGTTGGAGGTGGGGGAGAGGATGAGGAAGTAGAATGTATGTGGATGTGAGTGTGAGTTTGGGGTGTTGATGGTTTTTGAGAAAGAAGAATTCTTTCACTCTTTCTTGGCGCGGTTTCCTTTTTCATGGTAATGGAGGAATGAAATATGAAAGGTTGGGGGTGATAACCGAATTGAGTGAGAGAGAGAGAGAGAGAGAGAGAGAGAGAGACAAGGTGGGTGGACTCATTTAATGAGGTGTGGAAAGAGAATATGGAGAGAATAATGACCATTAGTGGACGGTTAATGACCATAATGGGTGGTTATTATCCAAAAATGATTTGCCTCTTAACTTTGAAATCCAAAACTGAAAAGTTGTTGCCTTAAATTAAGGGATTAGATGGAGAGAAAGATTTTGATTTGACAATAACCACTTCCAAAAGGATTTGATGACACAAGAAGAAGATTCTTATTTGTAGAGAGATAACTACCATAACAGTTAATGTGGGGTCAAGAAATTTTGGTGGGGCCCATAAAATTTGAATTCTGCATTGCCTCCCCCTTGATCATAGCTCTTTCAACAAGCTTGCATTTTTATCTCGTCCAAACTTACGAGACAAAACTGAACAGAGTCACAAATTTACAAATTTTCAATGAAACTTAAATCAAACATTCCCAAACTTTTTCTCAAGCTACAGAATCTGTCTTCACAGAGGGGTTTTGTAAAAATATCAACAATTTGGTCTTCAAATTTTACAAATTGAATATCAATAGTTCCCTTCTGCACATGTTCTCTAATGAAATGATATTTAATTTCAATGTGCTTTGTTCTTGAGTGCAAAACAGGATTTTTTGAAATGTTTATAGCACTCATATTATCACAAAATAAGGGTATACTATTGATTTTTAATTTGTAATCTTCTAATTGTGTTTTTAACCAAATTAATTGAGTGCAACATGCAGATGCGGAAATGTATTCTGCTTCAGCGGTGGATAAAGCTACTGTGGCTTGTTTCTTGCTTGACCACATGTTGAGTGAACTTCCAAGGAAGCAACACATGCCGGACGTGCTTCTTCTATCCACTCTATCTCCCGCATAATCTGCATCACAAAACCCTACTGCACAAAATTCATCAGATTTAGGATACCACAAGCCATAATTACAAGTTTCCTTAATGTATCTAATGATGCGTTTAACAGCCGTAAGATGGGATTCTTTTGGATGAGATTGAAATCTTGAGCATACACCCACACTTTGAACAATATTTGGTCTAGAGGAGGTAAGGTACATGAGTGAGCCTATCATTCCTCTATACCTTGTTTCATCCACATCTTGGCCATCATCATCCTTTTCAAGTTTTGTGTTAGGATGCATTGGTGTACCCATTGTTTTGGAATTTTCTAGGCCAAACTTTTTAATAAGTTCTTTTGCATATTTTCCTTGGTAAATAAAAGTTCCACTAGGAGTTTGTTTAATTTGGAGGCCTAGAAAGAAAGTAAGCTCTCCCATTAAACTCATTTCAAACTCACTAGTTATGAGTTTTCCAAACTCTTCACACAAGGAAATGTTGGCCGAACCAAATACAATGTCATCAACATAAACTTGAACAATAAGTATATCATCATTAGATGCTTTAATGAATAAAGTAGTGTCGGTGGTACCCCTTTGAAATTTATTTTCCAACAAGAAAGTACTAAGCCTTTCATACCAAGCTCTTGGAGCTTGTCTAAGACCATAAAGAGCCTTAGTTAATTTGAAAACATGATTTGGAAACTCTTTATGTTCGAAACCGGGGGGTTGTGCCACATACACTTCTCTATCAATAAAGCCATTAAGGAAGGCACATTTAACATCCATTTGAAACATTTTGAAACCTTTATGGGCGGCATAGGCAAGAAGCAACCGAATTGCTTCCATTCTAGCTACCGGAGCAAAAGACTCATCAAAATCTATACCCTCTTCTTGATCGTAACCTTGGGCCACTAATCTAGCCTTGTTACGAACAACTTGTCCATCCTCACCAAGTTTATTTTTAAATACCCATTTAGTACCGGTAACTTTCTTACCATCCGGATGAGGTACTATGGTCCAAACCTCATTCTTGTCAAATTGTGCAAGCTCCTCTTTCATTGCTTTAACCCATGATGGGTCCTCAAGAGCTTGTTTGACATTGTTGGGCTCCATCTGTGACAAAAAAGCAAAGTTGCTAGGTTCGGTTTGCCTTTTGGTGGAGGATCTTGTTGTTACACCATGAGAAGGATCTCCAATGATGAAGTCATGAGGATAATCCCTCATAGACTTCCATTCTCTAGGCTTTCGGACAGGTGTAGAGCTTTGATGAACTTCTGGTGGTCTCACTGTTTCAGTTGCTCGTGCCTGCTCAGGAGACAAAATGGAAGTGTCTCCTCCAATCTGACGAGACAGAACCGGGCTGATAGATTCTTCATTTTGCACAGATTTGGGATTTTCTTTATTTGTTCCATTCTCTTCACAACCTGAATCAATATCCTTCACAATACTGGGAATTAAGTTAGAATCACAAAAAGTAACATGTATGGATTCCTCTATGGTTTTATGCTCTTTGAGATAAACTCTATAGGCCTTGCTTGTGGTGGAATATCCAACAAACATTCCTTCATAGGATTTTGGATCAAACTTTCCAAGATTTTCTTTATTATTAAGCACAAAACATTTGCATCCAAAAACATAAAAATACTTAAGATTTGGAGGGGTTCCTTTCCATAGCTCATAAGGGGTTTTCTTTAACCCTTTTCTAATGATTGTTCTATTCAAAATATAACATGCTGTGTTTACAGCTTCAACCCACAAAAATTTAGGAATTTCATTCTCACATAGCATAGCCCTAGTCATCTCTTGAAGGCTTCTATTCCTTCTTTCAACCATCCCATTTTGTTGGGGGGTTCTAGGACATGAAAAATTATGAGAAATCCCTAAGTCATCACAGAATTTTTCAAAATCTTGATTTTCAAATTCTCTTCCATGATCACTTCTCAAATGGGCAATTTTCAAATCCTTTTCATTTTGAATTTTCTTACAAAGGGTGGAAAAAGCATGAAAGGCATCATTCTTATGAGCAAGGAAAAGTACCCAACCAAATCTAGAGTAATCATCTACCACCACAAGACCATAGTGTTTACCTCCTAAACTTTGAGTTCTAGTAGGACCAAAAAGATCAATATGTAACATTTCTAATGGCCTTTTGGTTGAGATTCCGTCTTTTGATTTAAAAGAGGATTTTACTTGTTTGCCCAATTGGCAAGCATCACAAGTAAGATCCTTATCAAACTTGATGTTTGGAATTTCTCTAACCAAATTTCTTTTGACTAGCTTAGAAATTTGATACATGCTAGCATGTCCCAACTTTCTATGCCAAAGCCATTTTTCAGATTCAAAAGATGTGAAGCATGTTACATTTTGTTCCTTTAAATCCTCAAGAGTTAATCCATACACATTGTTGCATCTTTTGGCTTCAGGAAGAACATTCCCAGTTTTCTCACACACAACTAAACAAACAAATTTCTTAAAAATAACTTCAAAACCCAAATCACAAAGTTGACTAACACTAAGTAAATTATGTTTCAAGCCATGTACAAGGAGAACATCATTTATACAAGATGAGAAATTTTTACCCACTTTCCCAACAGCCACAATTTTTCCTTTTGCATCATCACCGAAAGTGACAAGCCCTCCATCATATTCATCAAGCTTTATGAAGAAGGTTGTCTTTCCGGTCATATGCCTAGAGCATCCGCTGTCCATATACCACATATTTTCCTTCCTTTTGGATACTAGGCACACCTACAAAACATGCTTAAGTAACCTTAGGTATCCAAATCTTTTTGGATCCTTTTACGTTAAACCATCTTCTATGTCCTAAGCCATTGTAATCAAAAACAATTTTATAAACCTTATCACCGACCATTCTTTCACCAAAAAAGCATTGAATGGGAAAATGTCCATTCCGATTACATAGTCTACAAAATCTTGGAGTTGCTGTTTTGTTAAAGTAGGTGGGATCTTGAAATCTTGTGTCATTAGAAGATGAAGCAATATTTTCAAAATGTGATTTTTCAGATTTATAGAACCCCAACCCAGCCTTATCATAAAGAGGTTTTTGACTAGCCAAGATGTGATTTAAACTTTCGGAACTTTGTGTGAACTTGGCTAAGTCTTCCTTAAGTCTTTTAACCTCTTTAAGCAACTCTTCATTTTGCTTAAAACAATCCACATATGCAAGAACAGAATGGTTACTTTCACAGCTTCTAACTTGGGCTCTTAACTGCTTATTCTCTTCAACAAGATCACAAGCAGTTTCGGCGTCTCTTACTTTTTCTTTTAAAAAACTGTTTTCAGCCTTGAGAATGGTGATTTGTTGTTCAAGTTCTTGATTTTCCAGCAAAAAACATCTTATTTTTTCAGAGAGGTGGTCTATCATAAGATGAAGATCTTCAGTATTAGGGTTATGAAAGACTACCTGATCTATGTGGTCTGCCATGAGACATGTTTGTGACTTGGTCTCGGTTTCTTCATCATCATCATCAGAATCATTCTCCAAGTCTTCCCATGAGGCCATCAGTCCTTTCTTCTTTCCTCTTTTCGGCTTTTCTTCCTTCTTCAGCTTGGGACAGTCAGATTTGAAATGCCCCATTTCCTTGCAATTGTAGCAAGTTACTTTGCTAAGGTCTTTCTTCACTCTCCTTGTGCTGCTGCCTTTGCCTTTGAGCTTAGCCATTTTTCTTCTTCCTATCTTCTTCTGTCCATCTTGCTTCAGGTTTAAGAGAAACAACTCCTTCGGCACTTGTAACAGTTGGATATTGTGGTCCTTCCAAGATGATTTTCCATAGTCTGTAATCCACTGCTTGTACAAATATCTTCATCCTCTCCTTCCAATAGGTATAATTTTTCTCATTGAAAAGAGGGGGTCTGTTGCTTGATTGACCTTCAGTTAGATTATAAGACACCACATTTGCGCCACTGTTTTCCGCCATGAGGATCTTTGCTCCAAGCTGCAAAGCTTGATCTCTTTGAGACCAAGCTCTGATACCAATTGATGGTTTCAGTGGCTAAGAGAAGGGGGGGTTGAATCTTAGCCCCCTTTTTGTTGCTAACACTTGCTGAATTCAGAGGAGACTTTTCTGTTTTAGCTCGTCTCTGGACACGAGACCTTTTCTTTTATCTCGTCCCTAGTCACGAGACTTTTTGTTTTGTCTCGTCACTTTGCACGAGACATTTTTAGTTTTTGCTCCTGTACAGTAGAAAACAGAAATGGAGTAGGAGAGAAGAGAGATTACACCCAGATATATCCTGGTTCAGCTGCTAAGTGCAGTGCAGCCTACATCCAGTCTCCATCACAACAATGATGGAATTTCACTATAATCAACCTGATTACAAACTGTAAAGTGCTAACCCAACTTACAAGGGGATTCCCACAGAATCATGAAACTCAACATAGATGAACAAAGGAACTCTAAGACATCTATGGCTTTTTCTTTTAATTTTGCACTCTCTGACTTTTTCCGCTCTATGACTTTTTTATACAAACCTCACTGTTTGCCTTTTTCTATGAGACTCAAGACATGACAAAATTAAACAGAAAAATACAAAACAGAATACATTGAAGGAGAAGAGAAAACTGTTAGCTCAGGTAGCTCTGAGAACTCTGTGCCTTGCACTCTCAAATTTTCTCCTTGCTCCAAACAGTGGCTGTTCTCTCTTTTTATAGAAGAGGGAAGCCTCCACATATTGAAGCCAACAACCGAACCAACTTCTTCCTCCTTCAACAAACAGAACCGGTTCGGCCACATAGAGAGAGAAGAGATAACCATGCAAAACCCAACATGCAATTACCTCTAGTCCTTTCTTGATCATCACCCTTCATCAATCCGAGCTCTCCATCCTTGGCTTGCTCTCCAAGATGGATTTCTGGCCCTTGATGCTTCATGATGATAATGACTTCATCTGCTTCAATCTCTGCCTCAACCATCACTTCGCCACTCTAGCTACTTCCTGTGGTGGTTGAGCAGAATCAAAGACAAGCCATGCTTCAAGAATCTCCCTTGCTGGCCGAATCTTTACCTTCCATTTTTGAGCATGAAGAACTCAAGATAACCTCACCAAATCTAACCACATTTGGTGAGTATCTTAGCCACAGCTCATTTTTATTTTAGTATGTTTTCTTGCCATCATCAGCTTGATGGTCTTGATACATGCAACTTCTTCCTTTTCTTGGTTGATTAGCATAGCATCCATAGTTTCATGGACAAGGACCGAAGGAAGAAGAAGAAAGAGATGAGAGAGAATGTGAAGTTAAAGTAAAAGCAATTAAATGAAATTGAAACATATTGATAGATTGCTTTTACTTCCCTTGCTTTGAGTAGCGTATAGCATTAATCATAATGATTCCCTATCAAATCAAAATCAAGTTCTCTCTCATGTTTCCAAGGCTAGCTTATTAAGTTTTGAAATCCATTCTTAGCAAGCAATGGAATCCGTTGGAAAGCATGAAGTCTATTTGCTTTCTTAGTTTCGGACCAGGCTTGGAACCATTCAACACTAAAAAGACTTGGGCTTGTAGTATTGAAATTAAAGCTGGCCCAATTAGTTAACATTTGCTTTCCTGATAAAATTTGTTTCGGATCAAGCATAGAGCTCATAAGAAAGCATTTGTTTGGGCTTACAATAATATTTATTCTGGTCCATTTAATAATTCAGCCTCATGGTATGAGAGACATGTAGCAAGGCTGATTATTGGGTTTAAACCAGAAACTCATTTTTCGACCCAACATAAAATCTGCACAACAAAATTATCAATTAAGCAAATGTGAATTAAGATCAAATTAATAATTTTGTATTTAAATATTTCGATAATGTTTGTTCATCATCAAAATTAAATAAGAGTTTTCCAAACTCATCATATATCAACAGTTTTAATTTAGAATTTAAAATTTAACGTGTAAAATTTATGATATAGAATTTAGATTCAGAGTTTAAATTTAAAATTTATATTTTATAGTTTAAAATCTGAGATTTAGGTTTTAAAATTTAGAGGGTTGTATTTTTTTTTTTTTAAGTGCCTTAGCATTTGTTTATTTTATGTGAAAAAAAACATACTGTTAAAGGTCTTATTAAATATATATGGACTTGGACCATATCACCCAAACTATTTAAGAACCGAAATATCTTAAACTAGCCCAATAGTACAAATAAATTTGTTCAGTCCAAAATAAATTCAGTTTTTCTCAGGGGTCTCAATTTTTCTTTATGGACCAACTTTGGTCTCATTTGACAAGTTCTTTTCTACCCTGTCCAAAAAACAAATCAAAAACAAGTTTTTTTATATATCTTCTTTTTTTTTTTGGTCAGGAAGTTCTTTTTTTATAACGAGTTTCGGTCTGTAATGAGCAAGTGGGACGTGGAAGATAATAATAGTGTTGGGTGTCATGGTTGTATCGAATTGAAGCACCCATGAATGCTTTAGTTTTGTTTGGTCGCCACCACATATCCATATTTCTTAAATGAACTGATGGAATTATTGTTGGCCTATGACATGCAAAATATGTATTATGGTTGGAGAAATGGAATTGTCTTCATCAAATATATTTAATTTCTTTAGAAAATAAATTTTGTTGGAGTGAAAAAGATGAATATGATTCAGACAATGGGTGAAATGGTTAAAGAAAAAGTCTTAAAAATGTTGTAGAAAAGACATTATAAATCATGGTAGGAGTAGTAGAAGAAGATACCATACTATATACATAGAGCCAATAGAGTAGTTGATGAAATAGACAGCACAAAAGAAATCATTAAATAACAGTGCCATCAATCATAACAGGAACATAAAATAATCTTCCACCTTAAAGTCGTGGAATGGAAGTTCATAGGACGAATTTAAAAAGGTGGGTGTTTTGAGTTAGTAATTAGTCTTCACACATGCCTCTTCAGCTGGGGGCCATTTGTTTAATGTTTAGACTTGTTACTGCTTCTGAATTGATGAGAGGTGTTGTTTTCAAAGGAAAGAAAATATGAATACTCTGCTACGGTTGTTTGCATGTATATACACAACCAAACCAAACAACCGTATATAAATCAATAAATAAATAAATAATATGCTTATTGTTATATAACTCTATAAGGACATGTCCTTTTCTATGCTCTGATTCTTCATATATCCCATATGCAGCAATAATGGAAGAATTATCATAACAAATAATCAGTGACCTTATTGAAAATTAAGTAATACAATTTTGAAAATGTTTTGGGTTTGGTAAAAAGAGAGAGGTTAACAAACTAACTTCTTGTTGACGTAATAGGCTGCTGTTGAAAAAATGATTTTCACTGTGCAGAGTATAGAGTATAAGAGTGGCAATAAGCTAATAATAACAATCATTTAGGCTTCTTTTGAGGATTTTTTTATTTTAATATGGAAGAGTGAAGAGAGTTTTAAGTTAATGTTACAAAAAATAGAATTTTACAATGTTCTGGAGGCGCTGTTCTGGGCAAACACAATACGCAGAACACATATTGTACTGACAATACACAGACCGTGTATTGTAATTTAATATTAAAATAATACAATACGCAGTCTGCATATTGTCTTTATAAATTAAAAAAAAATTGATCTGATAATTCGCACTCTGCGAATTCAATAGCCCCCAAAATTTTGTAAAACACCATAACTTCCAATATTAAAGAATTACACCCATTTTTATCCAATATAAAAAAAAAATTAACCTTCTTTTGCAATATATATATATATATGAAAATTGACAGAGAATTAATTTTTAATTATTTTTTATTATAAAATTATTTTTTTAATTATCATTAATTTTTGAAGAATTTAGGATTAAAATTTAGAATAAAAGAATAATTTTGATAAAATTGATTGACAGTAGCTAAAATAAATTAATTATCTAATTAGACTCTATAATCCAAACTTTGTTAATTAGGTATTGTTACCTTTAGTTTAGTCTTTAATTAAGTAGGGCACTGGTATTGACGTTTGTTTATAAGGACAGGATATGAGCATAAAATTGTATTTGACAGATGATATATGAATAGAAACATTGTGTCAAAAACTTTTGAATTAGTGTATTTTGTGTTTATCTTGACAAAAAAGACATAAAAATACTAACAAATAGAGACACAATTTATTTTTTATTTTTCTTTTATTATTTTGTTAATTTTTTATTATTATATTTTTTTTCAAAAAGTTTTTGAAAAAAAAAATGAGAATAAATTTTATTTTCATATTTTATTTTAATTTATCACCAAACAAAATATAAAAACACTAATTTTTGTGGCTCAAGAATTTGGTTATGGGGTTTAGGGTGGTGTATTAGTTGGAAATAGGTGAACCTAGTGTATTTACGCATAGATGGAGGTGTCAGGTAGAAGGGCAACACACGGGGACGTGTTGCAACAAGTAGAGGCGTGTTGGACACGTGGTAGCATTCTGTCCAACATGGCAACATATTAGCCAACACGTGGGGATGTGTTTTAAAACACGTGGGGCGTGTTGAATAATTTCCACAATGCTGTAATACACTTCAAATATCAATATTCAACCAAAATACCATCTTTATTTCCATATTAAAAATAACTTCTAAATTTTTGTGTCTCTGTTCTTTATATATGTTCTCAATATCTTGTCTTATTCTATTCGATCTCATAACGAAACGCACCCGTAAGAAACGAAATGATGGAAGAATACCTTATCCAAGGTGATTGTATCGTATTGCAGTCCTATTATCGTTCCTTTTACTGCAAGCGTTTTGAGTTTTGACCCTGGCCATACGCAAGAAAAAGAAATTGACCTCCCACGAAAAGAAAGATAATTTCATTTTCCTATATATTATATATGTTGACTTGTAATCTTCGTCTACTCCTTAATTAATCCACAGATTAAATTTAAATAATTGGTGAAACATAATTTGAATTGCTAAAGAAGCCATGTGTGGATACGGCTATGCATAATCTATCACTGACATACACATAGCTTGTGTCCCAAACCACCTTCCTCCTTTGTAATTTTCTCGTGTCTCATTCAAAAGCTTCTATGTTTGTTCCTTTCCCAAGAAGGAATAAAAAGTGTATAGTGTAATTGATGGTCCTATAGGATTATCTTATTTTAATTTGTTTCTATTTTGACACGGTATTTGGTACATGCATATGATAGGCAATCAAAAATATATGCAGTTGTAGTGTGTTCCAAGTTAGACATAATGGAGGCCTAAAGTGCAAGCTATGTATCCCTAGCCAGTAGCCTGGTATAGTAATAATAGAAATCATGCAATGCTAGCACCCCAATTCATTCACTGACAACTCTTCAATTTATTTACTCAAAAAAAAAAAAATCTGTAGAGCAGCAAAATTCTTATATATAATTGTATTTGAGATGTTATTATTTGAGACTCGAATAAAGTGAGTCTATCTTACTGAAATTTTATTAAAATGCTGTTCAATAGATTGCATAATATAAATGACATTATTTTTGGGGGAAAAAAACTTGTTTTCACAAACTGTTTTGGAAATGACATTTAGTTGAAGAATACCAAAGTAAATAGATAAAGTTTAATTGTGAAGGTAGAAGAATTGAGTGAAATAAGGGTAAAGACAAAAAAAGACAGCTAAGAGGAAGAGTGCAGAACACAAGAAGCATGTGAAGATGGCTAACTTGACCACCTTCAAGCATGGAAGTGGAACCCAACACCCAGGTGGCTTAAACTGAATCCCCGTGCAGTCCACCTCTCTTTTCTTTGACCAATTACATCAACAATGGTTCAACCACAACAACATATACATGGTGTCACATGCATACAAAAATACTTAAGCCTTATAACGGGCTTCATGTTTGCGCATCTTACTATAACAGCAAATAATAATAGTACTTTTGTACACGTAAAACGTACAGTAGAGCTAGGTGGAGGTGTGAGGTGTCAGGTACGGAAGCCACGTAGGCTCGGACAACCGTTTGATACGATCCTGAATACGATTAAAATAAGAATAAACAAGTAAATTAGTGATATTACTGATTCCAATACTGGATTTGTATTGTAGCTAATACAAGTGAGTGAGAGGAGATATTCTTGTGTGAGATTGAAAAATAAAAAGGTGATTAACAACATTGTGGATTGAGAAAGGAGATATTCTTGCTTCTCCTCCAAGCCTACACATTCTCCGCCATATTTAAGACCTTCACACCCCAAAAACCGATCCTCTTCTTTCTCTTATTCACGGAATCCCCAACTTTTTCCAGCTCAAAAGAATTCATTACTCTATCTCTCTTCTCTCTATAAAACCCAACACCTTCACATTTTCACTATACACAATGGCGTCGCCCTTCATCTTCCTAATTTTCTTCTTCATATTCAGAGTGCATCATGCTATATTGGATCCCAATGATTTCTTGGCTCTTCAATCTATTCGTAAATCGCTTCACGATGTTCCTGGCTCTAACTTCTTTTCTTCTTGGGACTTCACCTCTGATCCATGCACATTCTCCGGCGTCTTCTGCCATGCCGACAGAGTCGTCGCTCTAAACCTTGGCGATCCCCGCGCCGGCTCCCCCGGCCTCACCGGAAAACTTGACCCCGCACTCTCCAAGCTCTCCGCTCTCGCCGAATTAACCGTCGTCCCCGGCCGAATCTACGGCCATCTCCCGCCCTCTCTCTCTGCACTTACCAATCTCCGATTCCTTGGCATTAGTCGTAATTTCATCTCCGGCGACATTCCGGCAGGTTTAGGCAACCTTCGCAGCCTGAGAACTCTCGATCTCAGCTACAACCAGCTCTCCGGAACAATCCCTCCGGCGATTGGAAACCTCCCGGAGCTCGTCAACGTCGTCCTCTGCCATAACCGTCTAACCGGTTCGGTTCCCAGATTCTCATCTCAAACGCTAACCCGGCTCGATCTGAAACATAACACTCTCTCCGGTTCGATCGAACCGGATTCCCTCCCTCCCTCACTCCACTACCTCTCCCTCTCATGGAACTGGTTCACTGGACCGGTAGACCGGTTACTAAGCAGGCTCAACCAGCTAAACTACCTCGACCTAAGCCTGAACCGGTTCACCGGTTCAATTCCAGCTCAACTCTTTACGTACCCCCTAACAAACCTCCAGCTCGAGAGGAACCAGTTCTCGGGTCCGGTCCAACCGGTCAACGACGTTTCGATCCAGACCGTTGATCTTAGCTATAACAGATTCTCCGGTGAGATATCGCCCATGCTGGCGAACGTGCAGTATCTTTACCTGAACAACAACGGGTTTTCCGGGCAGGTCCCTGCCAGCTTCGTTGATCGGTTGCTGGCGGCGAGTATAGAGATTCTTTATCTGCAGCATAATTACCTGACCGGAATAGCGATAAGTCCCACGGCGGAGATTCCGGTGAGCAGCTCGCTTTGCGTTCAGTATAACTGTATGGTGCCGCCGGTGCAGACGGGGTGTCCGGTGAGGTCCGGGACGCAGAAGATTCGGCCTGCTGAGGAGTGCAATCAATGGAGGGGATGATGATTTTTTGAGTAAAAAGAATCATATAATATAATAATAATATTAATATGATATAGAATTTATTATATGATATATATATTATTATCGTTCATAATACATTCAACTAATAGGGAATGTTGAAGCTTTTGAAATGAAAATTGATCGTATAGGCTCTCAGTTTTTGTTTAATCTCCTTTTTTTTTTTTTTCAAATTAGAATTTTTTATTCGTTATTGATGAGGATGAATAAAGTGAGCAGTGTGAAACTGTGAATAGTCGAGGTTCTATATTACAACAATGTTCTATATATTACTCATATTGTAATATGAATAAGAAAGGACCAAAATTTGATTATTGGCATTGTGTCACTGTTACGTGTTTTTTCCTGTGTGTGTGTCTCTATACTATAGTATGTGGAATTCACAAACTCGACTATGATTTGTGAGATTAGCAATGCAAATCATACTATTTGCTAATTAACTAATCTTCGTGTTAACTAAACTAAACTGTGAAAGAAAAGATAGGTGTTGACTTGTAAGTATATAAGAAACTGAGGTTTGTGTCTGTAACGAGTAGGCTTAAGCAGTTGAGAAGCACATGACCATAAACGGCAGTTCAACAACTACGCTCTAACTTGTCCCTCAAATGGCGGCTTTCCCCATTTTTGTCGTTTCTCATATCCGCTTCTTAATTAGTTGTTACCTCGTTAATCCCAGGGTAACATATTTCTTTTATTTTACACGTTTATAATCACTTCAATGCTCTTTACTCCATAGTTATGTTTGTTATTCTAACCCAAAATTATAGCAATGTAGTAAAACTTTATACTGATCATAAACAAAATTAAATTCTTTAATAGCATTATATATGTGGTTATATATTATATTACCGTTATATGGAATCACAGTATATGAAAGGCATGTTCATCCTTCCATGTCTTGTTTCTATCTTCTGTACTGAATGTAACTAATTTAGTCGACATTTTAATCATTTTGCACACATAATCGTTACGTTACATAATCCAATAATTTAACTTGGGTCCTTCCGGGAACATCTCTGCCTCTCTGGTCCATTGTCAACTGTACCACTGGAGGCCCCAAACTTCTTTGTCAACTACAACTAATAAAAATTATTTTATGCATTTTTCTTACTTCTTGATATACCAAATTTACTCACCTTTTTTTTATCATTATTAGATAGAGATTAGGGGTAGCAACATGCATATTGGAACTAGGAATTTGCAGACATGCTATTCTTTTTGCTTATTTTCTTTATTTTTCTTTTTTATTCTTTCACTAGTATACAAACATGCTATTTGATTGCTTCTTTTTTAAGCTTTGGGTTGTGGTAGGACGCAAACCCTTTGTAGAAGCTAGAACCATTTTGGCTTTATTCTTGGAACTTCCATAAATGTGCATACACAATAATTGGTGTGTACCATGGCATTCTGCTTTAAGGAAAAACACAAAAGCAACGACTAGATTCACTACAAAAGTAACGAGACAACAATTATTATAATTACACATAAAATTTATTACATGCACAGACAGCTTATCAAAGAATCAACCTCCATGTCATACCAGTGGCTATTTATGTACAAGATCTTGTGCTACTTACATGTTGCACCTTATTATGCTAACAAAATATCTTCTTCAACATAGATCTCTCAGATTATTTGATAGTTCATTTGATGGACATCATAGTTAATCTTCTTAGAAGTTTCTCCTGGATGATGAGATTTTTCGATACTCATGAAGCACCGCGTGAGTTTGGTTACAACCAATAAACATGGCGCGCGATGCATTTCGGAAGCACCTAAGAATTTCTCCTTCTGGAGGCCCTCCTTTTCGCGGAGAGGGGAGGTACTTCAGCACTGCCATCAAATCCCCATTTGACAACATCACCGTCCCAAGAAGAGCTAACAAGTGTAGTTTGGAATGGATGCCAACTACAATCTCTTACAGGTGATTTATGATGCTTTAGTGTTGCAACTTGAGCTCCGCTAACCTGAATATTACCACAGATTCAGTGTGTGATAACGGAGAATTCTGATTTGATGCATGTTAATTAATTGACATGACTGTGACATAATATGCAGTTACAGTTCATACTATTTGAACCCGCGAAAAATTGTAGTTACTTTAGGAATATACAAAGATAAAGCAGCAGTAACCGATATACATACCAAATCATATATGTAAACACATGCATTGTGTGATCCAGTATAGATGTACTTTTGGCCAGTGCTGCAAATGGGAAGGGGGAAATAGTTAACTGAAATATTCGAAGATGATGAGTTGGCTGATTTAGAAAACAGCACTTATTGTTGGCCAATACTTCCAGAGGAGAAAATGACAGCTTTTAAGGAAGAAGAATATCAAAAAATAACACAAGGAAAATGATCAATACAAAAGTAAGGTAAGCATAGTACTTACCTAAATGCTGGGGAGAAATAGCAGCGGATAAGAGTGCGCAAGACTGAATGGCCTCTATATGTAGCCACAGACTGATCACAAGGGTGCTTCAAATTTTTGGCTTGAGGTGGGTAATCCATCCACCTATAATCCCATTCATAACTCCTATAGCCAGGATTGCTAGAACAAATAAAAGTATTCTGTTAGAACATGATATTCTGTAGCCAACCATTTCATCAAATATTGAAATATACTTGCAGAGAGGTAAAGAAACTTCATACAACAAACATATTTATGAGTATTCTAGCATTTTTTTAAATTAAAAAAAAAGTGTTGGGGGGGGGGGGGGGATAAAAAGGAAATGTCTCTAGTATGTTTCACTTATACTACAAGAGAAATGTCATTATCTATATATAAAACACTGCATATCTTGTAACTTTTGGATCAAATGTATGCAATCAAGTATCAAAGTTAAGAAACATGAACCATTAGAAAGATATTGGAAGCTAAAATGAGCATACCACGTAACATTGGATGACATTTTGCGTATATCCCAAAGTTTGATGGTCTGATCTTTACCATTTGAAATGAAATAACGCCCATCCCCACGGCTATCGATAAATGTGATCCCCTCGAGGTGGCCCATGAGGACCCCTGCGGGCTTACCTCTAGAATTTAAGCAACGCCGATCCCATACCTACACAAATTTGCAAGTCAGAATGTGTCCTTGACAATAGAACAGGGAGAAAGGGCAAAATTGCTAAGGTTGCATTCCAATTTAAGTGCCAAATACAAGAGTTAAGAAACTATTCAGTAAAAACCAATGATGAGTATCGAGTAATAACAAAGACTTCACATGTAAAACAGCAGTTACCGAGATGCAGGAAAATGGGACATAAATCTTAACAGAATCCATGTTGCAGTTATTGTGCAGAACATACCTTGCAAAAAGTATCATCACTACCGGAGTAAATAAGATGGCTAGCTTCATCAGCAAAGCATACGGTGTTCACATCTGACTGAAGAAAAAAAATGTTAGATCCACTGATTAATATTCCAGGCCAACTAGAAGCCACATAAGTACATGACCCCTTTATTCTTCTTCTATCAAAGACCAGATTGTACAACTTTTAGTAAATTAATTTTGGAAAGTTCTCATTAAACTAGTAATCAGTATTTAATATTACAAAGCTTCTTATCAAAAGACCACATCTTGTGTATAACAAAGCATAGTAGTCATAGAATAGTGAGTTCAAACAAAGGCTAGGAAGAAAACAGTGTCTCTTGTGGGACAGGAAATTCTAGCAACATCCTTGAAAGATATTCATACACTTTTGACTTCTTTTAACAAATATATGAACAAAGACAAGCTTTCAAATAGAGCTTCACAAGCACTAATGTAAAAGGATGGCCAATATTATAGATGAGCCAACCACCATGCCATTCAACAACATATGTTATAAAACATCGTCCTTCATTTTATGCAAAATGAATTGTACCATACACAACAGACCGAGAGGACTAGATTTTGGGATCATAGAACCAGAAATCAGAATACAGGGGAAATGAGGGTAAATAAACATAATGTTGGTGCCATGAAACAATACCGTGTGAGCTAAAATTCGAAGTGAAAGCTTATTTGCTTCAAGATCATAAACATATATAGAATCACCACTGCTTCCTGCAACTAATTCTCTCCCATCTGTTGAGAATTTAACAGTGAATATCCCAACAGAGTAACCTCCATCATCACTTGAAGAAAGATCCAAACCATCATGGATTTCCTGCATATTTTCAGAAATGAATTACAAATAGAAAATAATGGCACTAAAACATAATATTTGCATAAAACATCCATTTTGAAAGATCCAATTTTCGAATAGCTAGTCCACAGTGATATTCTAGAGCTTTCAAGAAAATAGAAGATTTCATGGAATTAGGAGAACAATTTAAATTCAAATAGTGGCAATATTCATCATCAGTACCGTAACATTTGCTAGAGACTCTGTTTCAGAAGATCCAATATTTACAATGTGTACGATAGGTGACATGCTGGCATAAACCTGAAATCAAAGAGTACAGATGCCATAAGAAAAAGACCAACAGTAGTAACAATGTACAATAGCACCCCTGCCTCCGTGTAGCAGATGTTTTCGTCTTCGAAAGGGAAGGGAAAGTGCTAGAGGAAGGGAATTTGTCCCTAGTTTGAAGGGAAAGGATTTAGAGTAATGTTACTTAGATGAGACCAACTATTTTTGCATCCTCTTCCTCTTGGATGGTAATATTAACCAAAGAAAGCAAAGCCTCCCTTCTTTTACATTTGCAAGGAAGGGATAACTCCTCCACCACTTCACCGTTCATTTATTTCCTTATATTTTCTTCTGTCTCAAATCATGTTCCTTTCTTTTCCTTTTCCTCCATGATATCAAATAACCATAGAGGAAAGCAACAGATCAGAACGATTTAGATAAATTTTATCCATGCAATAAGATAGACAAAAGAAAATTGAAAACTCACAAGATAGCGTTGATCAGGAGAAAGAGATGTATCAGTTATTGTCCATCTCAAACTTTTGGCTAGAATATTCTTCTTAACTTTCCAACCTTCATCCACATTGTATATTCTTATGTGGCTTCCCTGCAAAGTAAATATCCCTGGTTTAATTAAAGTTGAAACAATGGCATCCTTATGTTTGTTTAAAGAGATCAACAAAGAACCATGCCTAATATGACCATAAAGCAAGCCTTCCTGTGTAGTTTCCACAACATAACAAGAACCAGAGCATAAACTAGGAAAATATCGGAGCATCGAAAGAGTTAAATAAGGTGTGAAGAAGAATTTAGTTTACCTGAAACCCAGCGACAAAGAGAGAACCATCGGCTGAAAACTGCGAGACATATGCTCGACTTGCCATCTGGTCAATAAGTGAGGGACCATTTACTGGCAAATATCTGCTTAAAAGATGACAACAGTCGGCCGACGAAAACCTTCCTCGCCCTGAATAATTGGATTCCCGACCTGCAAGCAACTTTACAGGTGAAACAGGCAACTCAGGCCTTCCGGGTCCAACTTGGCCTAGCAATTGATGAGGCGTCGACTTCAACTTTGTGAGCTGAGAAATCTCATTGTCTAAATAGTTCAAGGGTTTTTTGGTCGGTTGACTAGTACAATCTTCAAAAATGGCACTTCCATCGTCGGAGACGTCGGAATCAATCTCCAGTCTACTCATAGCATAACCCATCTCTTCAGTGTGAATCGCAGGGGATATAGCATACATAACTCACAGCAACTGACAATATTTTGCAATGCCCAAGCATCTTATCAACTACAAAATATTCATAACGTATCCTTGTATTTCAACCCTACAAAAAATATAATAAATTTGTGAAGCATTAAGTAGCATAATGGCAAAGTAGAAAGCTTTCAACAGTATGCAATCAAACAGATATTATATTTTAAGTGAATGCATTGCCAATAAAGCTAAACCCTTTGCTTGTCAAAAGAATCTACTTAGTAGTGTTGTTGTCTTTTGTGTTGATGATGTATGGAATATTTTAAAAAAAAAAATACCAGAATCTTCCTTTGACCTATATAAAGGTTATGCAAAATTTAGCAAGCATCAAATTCCTTGAATCTGAAGAATATGAATCATCATGTTTGTAATTTTTCTCTTCAGTGTTTAATACAAGAGGGTAACAGAACAACCCCACTTGATAAACCAAAAAACATTCCTCAGGTTCAGAGAAAAAGTCAGTATCAAACAAAATAAAAATTCAGACAAAACCAAGCAGGACGAAAAATTAAACGAACAATAATCAACAAGACGCATACCCTTCACCCAGCTAGTGATTCATCTTCAGATTAAATTATTAATCAGAACTAAAAGGAATCATACCCAATTATTCAAAACCCTCAATCGCCTTCTGAATCACCTCAAGATTAAAACTTTTCACAGCAAAACCCACTTCATTATGTGAAACGGTGAGTGAAGGATGAACCATTCATGATCAAATTAAACCAAAGACATGAACAAAGTAAAAGTGAGCTGAACAATTAAACCCAGTACAATCAGTGTTCAAAGAGTGGGTTGAAGTTTATAAGAATCAAAATACGAATGAAAAATGTAACAACTTTGATGCGTAATTGTGTGACACACACAGTTTACTAGCTTGATGTTCATGTCATACCTCTCGGCCCTGAAGGAAAAAAGAATCTTTCGAGCTTGTTTTTTCTTTTGTCTTGAGCAGAAGATTCTGCTGTGTTACATGGGGAACGAAAACAGTGAAATTGAACGGATTTTTCGACTTTTTTGGGATGAAGATATGCATAAAGTGAAGGACGGTGAAGGAGATTTGTCTGCACCAAGATATGTGCTCCCAAGTCCCAACCAACACATTTTAATCACTTTTTTCTTTCTTTTATGGTAAAGACGGATCAGTCTCTGACGGAGGCATTTAGACGGAAGGACTGATTTGTCCAAGTTTTGTGAAGGTCAGAGACTTAAAAAGTATTTTTCAATGGTTAGGGACAAAAATGTCTGCAGAACAAAAGGTCAGGGACCTATTTATCCGTTTCTCTTGTTATAATATACCAAATATTTTTTACATTCATCTAAAAATATAATTATTATTATTATAATTAATTTATATTTAAATTAATAAAATAAAAAATATGTATTTAGTTATTTAAAATTATAATACATTAAAATTAATTTTAAATATATATTTTATGTTTTAATACATATGTAATTAATTTTAGTAATCAATTTTAATGTATTAATAATATTTTTAATTAAAGATAGTGATGTGAACTGTGAAGACGATATTTTATTAGTCACAAAAAAAAAAAGACGATATTTTATTATAAAAGGGATGGGCTTAGTGAGATTAGAAAAATGCAATGATCTATGTATCTAATGTTAGAGAAGGCATTTGTATAGTTGACTTGTGCATTTAGTGCGGTTGTGCTTTGTGGTGGAGGTTGAAACAAGTTATATGTGGATGTGATGAATTGTGATCTCTAGTGAGTTGTGAACTGTGAGTAGTGAGTAACTGAGTATACAAATGTCTGGTTTTGGTAACAAAATTTAAGAAAAAGTGTTTGTGTTTCATAAATTAAAAAATTATATATTTGTGCTTATAATTTTGAAAAGTGAGAAGTATTTTGTAAAAGTTTATACTGATTGAAACTAAAAAATTTATATAATCCTATATATTAATAATATTTTGATTTATTATTAATTAAATTATCGATACCAATTTTATTTGCGATTAAAATAACAAAATTAAATAAAATAAAATGTAAGAAGTATTTTTTAAAAAATATATCTTATCCTAAATTTTAAAAATTATTTCACCAAACATAACCATTATTATTTATACTTATTGGTAGTCACTTCTAATTTACTCAACAAGGTATTTACAATTTTTAAATAACATCAATGAGAATTTTATAATTTTAACTTGTTTTAAACAGTATTTTGCTTGCGAGTACCATAATGCAAGGAAACACAACTTGAAATATAATATGTAAATTTCAACCAAAACAAAACAAAAGAATTAATTAATTTCTGTTTTTAACTTTTCAAATTTTATTTACCAATATATAACCCTTTTTTTTTTTGGTCAGAACTCAGAACCAATATAATGATATATCATAGGTGGAGTCTGGAGAGGTCAGTCAACCACCTAAGTACTATCTTCTTCTTTTTTTTTTGGTCAATCACCTAAGTACTATCTGTCTATGCATAAATTCTTTTTTTTTGGTAAACATACGGGCCTAAGCCCAATTCTCATTTTTTTTTACCTGCATAATGCTCTAAATTCAAATTTAAGCGTTCCAAAAAGAAATTATTTGAATGGACCTTTGCAAAAATGAATGTCTGCGGAACAGCCTAATAGGAAAGGAAAATAAAAGGGAAAGCCCAAGCCCATATTGACCAAAAAGAAGCCCCATGGATTCTATGACCTTATTGTTCGTGCCTGCGTCAGTGGGGAAGGAGGGGTTAGTGGGGATTTTTCTTGTTGAGTGTAAAACCCTAACAAAATCTCAATCACCAAAACGATGAAGCGAGTTTGGAGATTCACTTCAGACGCAGTAGCGCAAGCCGAACACTTCTGCTTCCACTCCCATGGAATCCCTAACCCTAAACCTAATATTCCGTCCTTTACTACCACCACTGCCGCATTCACATCGCCTGGCCTCACGCGCCGCCACTGCACCTCCGCTACCCCTCCTCCTCCTCACCCGCTCCAAGATATTACTCCCCTCTTCATCGAGAAACGCAGGCTTCCGTTCGGAGAGGATCTCATCAATAAAGCATCGGTTTTGAAGAACCAACTGGTTCTCGAAGCCTCGGATTCCAATCGGGTAATTGAGATCCTCGATGAGAACTCTGCATCACTGATTGAAAGTCATGTAGGTGGATCTGTGCTGCTCGAGCTCTTGAATCAGTTGGATTCGTGGCCTTCCTTGGCCCTTCAGGTATATTGCAAAGATTCCCAACTTGGATTGTGTTAACTTCGAATTAAAATGAGGAAAACAAAAATGCAATCCTATGCTTGAATTTTCTATAATTAATGTTTTTCATAAGCTAAAGCTATTTATTTTATGATTTTTCTTCTTGGAATCTTACCTAAACAGTTTTATAAAGTATGAAGGAGTAGTGTTTGTTAAAGGAATCAGAGCACTTGTTTGACCTGGAAGGTAATCCCTGTTTCTTATTAGATTGGGTTGTTAATGATTTAGGTGTTTGATTGGAGGAGGGAGAAGAAGAATTATGGTGTTGACTCCCCCATGAGTGTATATGAGTATTCTAAGGGCATAAAAGCTGCAGGTAGATGTAAAGATGTTCATCATGCCGTTGAGATCTTTCTAGATGCTGCAAAGAAGGGCATGAGAACGACCAGCACTTACAATGCATTGATGAGTGCTTTTATGTTCAATGGTCTTGCAAAGAATTGTCACGAGTTGTTCTGTGATATGAAGAAGCATGCAGCTTGTCCTCCTTCAATTGGCACATACAATATTCTCATATCTCTTTACTCTCGCTTGCTGTTGGTGGATCACATGGAAGAAACATACCAGGCAATAAAAGAGTCGGACCTCCAACCCAGTGAGAATACTTATAATTATTTGATTGCTGGATATATCTCGGCTTCGATGTGGCATGACATGGAGAGAGTTTTTCAAATGATGAACAGAGGCCCTGTCAAGCCTAACTTGAAAACCCACCTGCTAATGCTTCGAGGCTATGGACAATCAGGTAATCTGGAGAAGATGGAAGAGATGTATTCTCTAGTAAGGGATCATGTAAACAAAAAAGAAATTCCATTGATCAGGGCCATGATATGTGCGTATTGTAAAAGTTCAGATTCGGATAGAGTGAAGAAGGTAGAGGGATTGTTGAAGCTTATTCCACAAAAACATTACAGACCATGGTTGAACGCCTTGTTGATTAAGCTCTATTCCCAGGAGGACTGGTTAGAGGAAATGGAGATTGCAATTAATGAGGCTTTTGAGCGCAGAACCCGGATAGCCTCAGCAAGTATTATGAGATGCGTTACTGCAACTTATTATCGGTGTAATGCAATAGAAAGGCTAGAAACTTTTGTGAAACGTGCTGAATGTGCTGGGTGGAGAATCTGTCGGTCCTTGTATCATTGTAAGCTTGTCTTATATGGATCACATAATCGTATTGATGAGATGCGTTATGTCTTTGATGAAATGGAAGGTGTTAAAATTAATTGCACAAAAAAAACATTGTGGATAATGTACAAAGCTTACCTGAACCATGGTCAGAGATCCATGGTTCTGAAAATATTGGGACAAATGTTCAAGCATGGTTATGAAGTCCCCTTGCATGCATTTCCATCATAAATTATATTGTCATTCATATCACCTGTTTCACTTATTGTAAGCATGTTGGTTCAGCAGATTAATGCAAAATTTGTTCCTTACTCTTGCCCGAAGCTGAACTTGTCTAGAATTCTAACGAAGGAACTTGCAGTTAATTGCATATGTTCTATGTTGAGAATCATTCAAGTTTTATACCAGTGGTTGCACATGGCAGCATGCACTAATATTAGAAAAATAAAATTAGTGCAAATGACATCTTCAGCAGCTTGTCATTTAAATAATTTGTAGGTATGCATCTTTTCTTGAGGCTTCTTTTAAGATATTCTTGTTCTGGTGTATTACTTATTTTGCCGTCATGCCATTAATAATGTTAATCGATACATACTTGGGTTTTGATTATGAACATTTTACCACTCCTCTATTGTTAACAATAATAATTCTGAAGTTTTCTGATGGTGGTATTTGTTTGAGTGGTGCCTCTGGAACTGGTTCTGCACAAGGATACTTTGTTTTAGATGCATGATTTGAAGTTATGCTTTGTTATGCAAGTCTGGATAGTTTGACAATATAACCTTTATAAAATAAGTTAGGCTTCAACACTTGACTTTTTGCTAAAGAATATAACATAGCAGGATACTCCTTTTTAATCCAACCATTTAGGTAATATACAAAATGATTGCTTACATTTTCTGCTTTACTGACAGTAGTTATTGCAGATGGTGTTGTACATGTGCAGTCTTTGGGAGATGAAGGGTCCCCAACACATTGAGTGCTGCTGTGTTTGCAAAGTTTGAATAGCACTTTCTTGATACGTATACACAGAAGAGAGCAACTCTTGATCTTTATGCTGAGTCTATTTACCACTTATGAAACCATGTTGGAAGTTTGGAAGAGCAAGAAGTTGATATGGCAACAACATTTATTTATTTAATACATATTCATGAAATTGGAGCTTGCATTACCATGCACCAAACAATCAATTCTTTGAATGGCTATCCCCTTCAAAGCCATTTGTTTCGAAGCTAAAATTTGCAAATTTTTGTCAGCTAAATTTTGTTGTAGATGTCCTGAATTCATTGGCAGATTATGCTTGTAATAAATGGTTAGGGTGAAAAATTTTAATCCAGACGGTTGATAATATTATTCTTTTGTATACTCAGACATAATTGCATATACTTCTTTTTCACTCCTCGCAGTACTATATTTCTTAGTCTCCAATCATCTGGCCAGTCATACTTCTTCCTCCTCATATTAATCTTTCCTTCTGTTTTTTAATTATGAATAATTATTAAGACAATCATTATATTTTATTAAATATTTATACATTTGAAAAAAAAATTACATTTTACGAATCATATATTTTATCTCTCCGTGATTTTAGTATGTTTTTTGGTCTAATAAACAAGGGGCCTAGCCCACTCATTGATATGATTTTTATGAATTTGGATTCTTTAAATTTTAAATTTGTACTTTAGAGGGTAAAATATGATTTTCTAACTTTGAATGATTTTTTTTTTATATTTATTTTTGGTCTCACTTATAAAATAAATGGTGAGAGATGACACTTTACTCTCTAAAGTGAAATCCAAACTTTAGAGATTTGATTTTTATAATCTAAAACTTTATTTGTCTAATATTTATATGAACTGTGAAATGGATCTTTCTTGATGTAAATGGGGGAAGTGATACCCCAAGTACAATAGCTTAATTATCTTTTTTGGGGCTTGGCCCGGTTGCTTTACCGGAAAAAAAATACTTATATGAAATTTTACAAGTTCTAACTAATTAAATTGACAAATATCATGTCATAAAAAAAAAAAAAAAGATTGACAAATAACAAATGTCACTCTAGGTTAAAGAGGTTAGAAAAAAGTTAGGTTTGGTGGTTGGTTGTTTTTTCAACTGCGGTTAATGAAAACGATAAAAAAGGACGACTCTCAAAATAGTAAATCCTAACTGAATGAGAGTACATGAAATGGAGAGCGGAGAGAGTGGGGGAGAGCCTTTGAGGGTGGCACATAGCGAGGCAGCCGGCCATGCCGGCGGAAGCAATAGGGGGAGCGTGGAGGGGGCATGCATCAAGTGAAAAGGATGGGATTAAAGGAGACAGTAACAAGATTCAAGGTCAGCGAATATCGTTCAGAGATAAAGTTGCTGGTGCCTCATCAAGGAGAGATTTGGAGGTTGTTGATTCTCTTGATGGGGATAAGATGGCTACAGTAGTTGGTAAGCAATGCGATTCGGAGATACCAACTGTGACGTTCACTGAAGAAGCAAAGGAGATATTGGCAGAGCCCTACAAAGATGCCATCGTGATCAAAGTTCTTGGAAAACATTTTAGCTATACGGCGATCACGCACAGGCTTAAAGCCGTCTGGAGAACCAAAGGAGGATATGAGGTACTAGATATCGGTTTTGGCTATTTCTTAGTCAAATTTAATCTCTTGGAGGATAGAGAAAAAGTTCTCTTTGGAGGACCGTGGATGAGTACTGGTAGTTATGTTGCTGTTAAATCTTGGAGTTCTTCATTCAGACCTTGTGAAAACACTTTTGGGTCTACCATGGTTTGAATAAGAATCACAGGTTTAAACATTAACTATTATCAAGAGAGAGCCATGAAAATGATTACGTCAGTTATTGGCAAACCGATCCGCATCGACTTAGCCACCAAGTTTGCGGAGAGGGGAAAGTATGCAAGAGCATGTGTGCAAATTAACTTGAGACTTCCAGTCATAAAAAAAATTCTAGTTGATGGTGATATGTATGACATAAAATATGAGCACTTGAATTTAATTTGTGAAAAATGTAGCTGCTTTGGGCATGTAACAAGAGAATGTCTGAAAGAGAACAACAACGACATTGGGAAGGAAAGCACGGTGAAGGAGAAAAATTTGCCGTCATTGTTTTCGGTGGATAACAATGAGAAAACGGCAGAAGGTAGTCAAATCCCAGTAAAAAATCAAAATTCAACTTTTGAATTTGGAATTAATGCCAAATCAATTCCAATTATGGAGAAGTGTGAAGTAGCGGGTCTTGTGCATGATTATTTGCAAGAATCACGCATGGATAGGGATACTCGTGCAAAAGATGGTGAATGGGTTACAGTTAGTAGAAAAGGTAAGGAAAAAGTGGGTAAAAGCCCCAATGTGGTGCCAAAAAAAGCCAATGTAGCAATATGCTCCAATTTGGTGAGTAAGAAATTTTCTTTTGGGTCTAATAACATGCATGCTGGATCCTCATCAAATGCAAAAGTGAAGTGAAGTCCTTATCAAATGCAAAGGTAGGGCCTAAGGAAAAGAAGGATCATCCATCCACGCTTGGCTCTTTGGGAACAACTTAGGTGGTTTTCAAGGATCAGAATACTCCTTTCTTTAAAGCAGGGCACAAAAGGCAGCGTTCTATTTCACTTCAAAACTCACCTACTGAAGCATTGTCAATGGATTTTCGAGTACAAAAAGAGCTTGATAAAGCTAGTGCAACAACAAACTTGGAGAACCAACCTCAACAGAGGAATGATGGTTCTGCGGCGCAAGTCCGCGAGAAGACACTTGGAGACAGGGGTCTATCAACGTGAGGTAGAATGATTATACATTCCAATTATTTAATTTATTTTTATGGATTGCGACCATTTAAATATTATTAGTTGGAATGTAAGGGGGCCGTCAAATAAGATGTCTCGGGTGCACTGTAAGGAGTTGGTACGAAAATTTCAACCAACTTTTTTTATTTTGGTGGAAACTCATATTGGGTTTGAAACTATGAAATAATTTTGGGGGAGATTAGGCTATTATCCTGTAGGGATTGTAGATGCTGTTGGACACAAGGGAGGAATTTAGTTCCTCTCTACTAATTTAAAATTTTCTTGTAAAATTTTTTGGGCTATGAATCAATGTATAACTTTGGAAATTAATGGTGGTGGGCGAAGATGGATCTGCAGTGCGGTTTATCGCAGCCCTCAAACCACTAATAGAGTAGAATTATGGAGTCATCTGCTTGATATTGGGTTGTGCATTCAGGACCAGTGGGTGGTGGTTGAAGATTTTAATGATATTTTGAGTGTTCATGAGGTGAAGGGGGTAATTTCTATTCGAATCGCAGTAGTATCTTTGCAAGTACTTTAGATTCTTGTGGTCTTTTTGATCTGACAACTTCTGGAAGACGGTTTACTTGGTTCCGTAAAATTCAAGGAAACAAAGAAATTGCAAAGAGATTAGATAGAGCTTGCTGTACTACAGAATGGCGCCTTCTTTTTTTCAGAAGCTTTTGTTGAAGTTCTCAGCCGTTCCCACTCTGATCATTGTCCCCTGCTTATTCGATGTTAAGGAGTTCCTATCAAGAAAGGAAACCGGCCTTTTAGATTCCAAGCAGCATGGGCAATGCATCCTGATTACAAGGCTATTGTACAGAAATCTTGGGATAGTACAGACTTTGAAATCCATAGGAAGTTGTTGGGGTTCAAGAAGCTTCGTTGGAATTCAACTCTACGGTCTTCGGCAATATTTTTATTAAAAAGAGGAAATTGGAGGCTTATTTGAATTGTATTCAACGGAAGATGGAAGCTGACGATGATCCGATTTTGAAGCACAAAGAGAAAGAACTGAGAGCTGAGTATAATCTAGTTTTGGCCCAGGAAGAATTACTTTGATACCAGAAATCAAGAGATCAATAGGTTCGGTATGGTGATAGAAATACTAGCTTTTTCCATCTGCAAACCATCCTTAGAAGAAAATCTAACAAGGTTCATGGGTTGCTGGTTAGTGATGGGTCCTGGTCTGATGATCTGGAAGTTTTGCAAAGAGAGATTGTTCATTTCTTCAAAATATATTCTGCTCTACTGAGCCTGTTGAGATTAATTACACGGGAGAAATTCCTATGCCATCTCTTAGCCAAGATGCTTGTGATAATTTGTCTAAACCAGTAACAATGTTGGAGGTTAAAGAAGCTCTGGTTAATATGAGTTCGTTCAAAGCTCCTGGGCCGGATGGTTTTCAAGTTTTTTTCTTCAAAGAATATTGGGATGTGGTGGGTCATGAGGTGTGGCGTACTATTCAGAAAGCATTCTTAGGGGAGACGTTAATCCATTCTTTGTTGAAAACTTTGATTGTTCTTATCCCTAAGTGCGACTCTCCAACTAGATTGAAGGATTTTCGGCCTATAAGCCTTTGTAATGTAATTTATAAGCTAGTGACTAAAGTGCTGGTTAATAGATTACGACCATTTTTGGATGAGATTGTTAGAGGGAGGGTTTATTCATGGTAGAGGAGCGCCTGATAATATTATTGTGGCCCAAGAAGTTCTTCACTTTCTTAAGCGGACAAAGTCTAGAAAAGGAGTTATGCCTTTTAAGATTCATTTAGAAAAGGCTTATGATAGAGTTGATTAGAATTTTCTTGAGCACACTCTTGAAGCTTTTGGCTTTCTTTCTCTAATTATTTGGCTTGTAATGAATTGTGTTTAGGCCTCAAATCTTTCCATCCTTTGGAATGGGAATAGATTGGACAGCTTCCAACCTCGTAGAGGGCTCAGGCAAGGAGATCCAATTTCTCCTTATTTATTTGTTTTGTGCATGGCGTGCTTCATTTCCAAACAAGTTGACGAGGGTATTTGGGATGGTGTGGCTGTTTCTAGAGGGGGACCTAGAGTTTCTCACTTGATGTTTGCAGATGACCTCCTCCTTTTTGTAAAGCGAAGAAAAATCAAGTTCAGAATGTTGTGCACACCTTGGGGTTGTTTTGCAAAGCTTCAGTGACCTAGGCAAATACTTGGGGGTGAACCTTAATCATCCTCGAGCTGCTAGGTCTATTTTTTGGACTCTTTAGAGAAGATCAAGAATAGGCTGGCTAGTTGGAAAGGTCGGCTCCTTAATAGAGCAGGCAGGCTTTGCTTAATTAAATCTGTTGCTTCTTCTCTTCCTATTTATCAGATGCAAGTGACTCTTTTTACTACTTCGATTTGTCAAAATGTTGATTCTATACTTAGACAATTCTTGTGGAAGGAAAAGGTGGGGGAGCGTTGCTTAAATTATGTCAAGTGGAGCAAAATTGTCACTCCAAGAAAATATGGAGGCTTGGAAATTAGAGATACCCAATGTGTAAATTTTGCTTTATTAGGAAAGCTTTTTGGCAATTACTACATAATAAAGATAAGCTTTAGGTAACAATTATGTTGGCAAAATATTTATCTGAGAGTTCTTACTTTTCACCCAATTTTTCTAATAATGTTTCAAGCACTTGGCGAGCAATTTATAAAACAATAGAAAAGCTTCGTGATGAGTTTGATTGGTGTACAGGTAGGATGTCTCAATCCTTTTGGTATCATGCTTGACTATGTGGAACGCTAGCTCCTTTGGTTCCTTTTGTGCACATCTCTAATTTTCACTTGAAGCTAGAAGATATCTGGCACCATGGACATTAGCGGTGAGATATTCTTTGCACAATGATTCCGGAAGAAGTTAAACTTGATTTGATGCTCTTTGATCATATCAAGCAGACAGGAGATAAAACAGGTTGGTTTTGGACAAACTCAAATACTCTCACCTACTCGACTAAAAGCGGGTATGAATGGCTATTGAAGAAGAAATTTGGCTGGAATGATAATGAAAATTGGCTTTGGCTTTAGCGCTTGAGAATACCGGAGAAGATAAAGTGTCTACTCTGGCTTTGTCTCAACAACGGAGTTCCCACAGCTAGTTACCGGTTTCAAAGAGGTCTTGCTGCTTCTAATTTTTGTCAGAGATGTTATCTTGCTCTAGAGGATATTAACCACTGCTTTAGGACTTGTCAAAAAGCTCGTCAGATTTGGATTAGCTTAAATTTGGGAGTGACCGCTGAGGACTCTAGTTTGAATTTTATGTATTGGATTCGTTCTAACCTCAACAAAAATGAATTTCTCTTTGCAGCGGCCTTTTGGTGGATTTGGAGGGATAGGAACAATGACATCTTCCATTAAGATGATCCATGGAGTAAGGAGAAAATTGTTCACTTAGTTAAACATGCTGCTTGAGATTTCTCTAAGGTTGTTACCAACCAAAAACATATTATTCCTTCCTATTTGCAATATAACTAGGAACCACCTCCAATGAATGTCTGTAAAGTGAACTGCGATGCAAATGTTTTTGAAAATGAGCAATTAGCTGATTTTGGATGTATTATTAGAGACAGCATGGAAATTTGGATGAAATGTTGTTCTGCCAGTATATCTCTTTCTAGTGTTCTCTGTTGTAAGCTTCATGATATTTGGAGAGGTCTTGTTATGACTTGGGATTGTGAGTGCAAAGAGGTCATTTGTAAAATTGATAATCTTGATGCGTTTCTTCTTGTTTCGCGAAGCACCACCAGCATGATTATGAATGTCTCTGATCTGCTTGACAAAATCAAAGAGATGTTTCAGCGCAATTGGACAGTTATTTTAGTGCTCATTTAGCGGCAAACAGAACGGCTGATTTAATGGCTAAAACTGCTGTTTTAAACAAATAGGTGTACCTAGAGTGGTTACTATTCCCTAATAATTTAGACATTGTTATTAGAGAATAGTGCTACTCTTTATCTTAGGTCATTTTTTTTTTGTGTTATGTTCAGTCACAAAAAAAAATTCCTAACTGAATTTTATTACTAGTATATTTTTTAAAACTTTTTTAGTTTAATGAATACAAAGCAAATATATAAGGATATATGTTAGTTAAATTCATAGAGTATCCCTTCGTTACTATTGGATGTTTGCCTTCTTAACTTTATGGAAGCTTATTCACAAATCACAACACCTTTTTCTTATAGTACTTATTCTGATAAATATTGAGAATATTTTTCAAAATATATATATATATATATTATATTTTGTGAATTTTTTTATATATTTATACTATATACTTCTTTGATTTTGTATATGAGTCTGAACTAGCGTGGCAAGCGGGAAAGCTCGCCCTGTTAAAAGTTCATCTTTTGGCGGACTAGTTCGCCCCGCTCCGTCTCGTCTAATGGAGCGGTCCTAAAATTCCCACCCTGTCTTGTCTAACTATAGATTGGTGGGCTGACGGACTAAGCCTGTCAAATTTTTTTTTTTACTATTATTTATTGAATAATATATATAATTTCACAATAATTTTAATAAATTTTTAATTTATAAATGCATAAAAAAATTATAATTTTATATTTATAAACATTAAAGTCTTTGTAATTATAAATATCTAATAAATATAATTATAAACCAAGTTTTTATCCAAAACATAATTATAAATTATCTCCAAATCAAAATAAACATAATCCAAAACACTCAATTTTCATCTTCATTCTCTTATAAATTGGGTTGGGAGAAGTTGGATTTTGACAAAAAATTACAAAAACACCCTCTTACCAAAAGAACACTAAATCCGGCAAAAAAATCCATCCTACCAAAACCCATTATTTAAGCGGTGTAAGTTAGGCAGACTTTTACTATTTGTCTGTTTTAAATTTTTAGTCCGACCTATTTTTTTTTTGCGGATTACACGGACCGACCAACGAATTTAAATCCATTTGTCACCCTAGTCTTAACCTTCTTTATTTGGATAAATTTAAGCAGGATTCTATAGATTTTTTGTTTCGACAAGGATTACTATTATGAATTTATTAGAACACGCAAATGATCTAGTGCTCCCAAGTCCCAAAAGACAAAGAGAAAATGTTTCTTCTTTTTCTGGGAATTTCCTTGTTCAACAGCTTTTGGCAATTGGCATGCGTGGTTGGTCTAATTTCCTTTTTCTTTCTTTATGAAAAGCCCTTTTTTAATGGGACAACAATCCCCTGTGTATATGGAATTGGAACTATGTAGTGTGTACCTTTTGGGCATCACCGTCAGATTGAGATACCAATTTTGGAAGCTTGTTTGCTAGATACACCCAATAACATATGTAGGCCCCATTCTCAATTACTAGTACTTGTTAGATACTTAATTTTAAAAAAAAAAAATTCTCTTAGATTGCATTTAGAAAGAAAACTCAAATTGAGAAATTGGAATTTAGATCCTCTAAAGTTTGAATTTCATTTTAAAAAGTAAAGTGTGATTTCTCACCATTGATTTTATAGGTAGGACCAAAAATAAATATAAAAGAAAAATTATTTAAAGGTAGAAGATCACACTTTACTTTTTAAAGTGAAATTCAAATTTTAGAGAATCTAAATCCGAGAAATTGAGACTATGAAATAAAAACTAAAAGATAAAAATTAAATTAAATTTATGTATTGTATTTGATGTAAAATATGCTGAGTGAATTATGTTTTAGTATAATGTTTAGTTTAAAAAATATAAATATTGAATGATAGATTTAGAATTTAAAAAATTAAATAAAAATATTTTTTAAAAAATGTTATTAATGTTTTTGTTTTTATTCTTACAAAATTTCAGTTTAACATATCTCTACTTTTTAGAAGTATTAAAGAAACTAAAATTTTAATTTCAATCCTAACCACTAAATATAATACTAAATATCAGTCTCTCAAAACAAACGCAGTCTTAAATCACGCTAATCCTAGCTAATTGTCATTAATCTTGTCTTTTGTGGTAGTTGATATTTTATTTTTGTTCCCCTATTTTAAATGTAAATCTTTTGTTCTTCTTTCTTCTTATTACTAGTATTACTATTAATGCTTTGTGGGATATTTTGTGTTCTTTAAATTATAGAAACAAATTTAAGTGTACCTAAAACACTGGTATTCTAATTGTTTTAACCGTTGATTTTAATTAATATATATTATATATTTTTTTATAATTCAAATCAACAGTTAAAACAACTGAAACACTGGTATTTCAGGTACACTATAAAAACTCTTCCTAAATTATATATAAAATCAACCATGGTATAGTATAGTATAATAGTTAAGAATTGCATCTTTCATTTTTTATTTTTATTTTTTTTAAGGTTGTTAAAGCATCTAAATTTTGAAAAGACAAAGCTCTCTATTCATGGTTCATGGAAGTAGCCATGTTTGGATCTTCCCATGTTTTTCTGAGGACATTCTTTTATAGTCCTTTCCCTCGTCTTTGTCAATAAAATTCCTCAATATCTCTTAGCCACCTTTTGTATTTTCTCACGTTCCATCTGTTGGTATATTTAAAAAATAAAAAATAAAAATAAAGATATTTATTAGGTATTGCATTTTGTTGTCTCCTTCTATTATTGTTGTTATTATTTTCTTTTTCTTTCTATTTTTTGATGAGTAAATGTATTTAGATATGAATATACCAAAAAAAAAAAAAGTCTAGAATTTAACTTACATAATGAGTTAACGGCACTAATTATGAGATGCCACTAGTATAACTTATCCCCTAATATGGTTTTATTATGAAAATAAACCCAACAAGATAATGAAATCATTTTTTTGAGAATTAAAATATCATCTTTTTAAGTCTATTTTATCAAAAGTTAAAGATGAAAAAGGCAATGCCTTCTTTTCAGAGGTTTATTATATTTATATGTTTAAAATGTTGTTTTAACTAATAAAAAAGAAGTAAATAATTAATAAATTCAAAATTTTAAGAAGTACTTTTTTGTAATATCAAATAATAAGTAAGAGGATTATTAGGAGCTTGGTAAGGACCTAGGAGAATTCAAAATTATTCATGTGAGATTTCCAAGGTCGTAGTCATTAGGGAGATAATATATAGGTTTAAGAAGGTAAAAAGACAGTTCTACCCCTATGTGTAGGATTCCATTTTACTAATATTTACTATTATTAATTGCAACTAGCTATGACATTTCAATTTTCACCTTAGAATTGTTGACCATTGACCCATGGAGCAAGTAGGTCCACGTCTCACATATTGGACATACATAAAATAAAATAAAATAAAACTATTGTTTAAACTTTAGAGTAAATATTCTTATCGGTTCTTAATCATTTATTCGATGGACTTTTCACCCCCTAAAAAATCTAAATACTCAAATCGGTTTATATATACTTTGATATATCTACGTTCCAGTTTCTATCTATTTTGAGTAAATGTTCTTTTCGGTCTCTAACTAAGGACTGAAATATACATATATCAAAGTATATAAAAATCGATTTGGGTGTTTAAATTTTTTAGGGGTAAAAAGTCCATCAAACAAATGATTAAAAATTGAAAAGGACATTTACTCTAAATTTTAAAAGCCTCAAACATGGAGCTGTAGAATTCAATTTCTCTTGTGAGAAATGAGAAACAGCGTACTCTTTTTCTCTTTTTTGAGTTGAGAATTGAATGTGAATGGGATAGAGGACAAATGATTTTGATTACAAATAAACTATATTATAATTAGGCACTAATGAAAATATAATGACACACCTGAATTGGGAAATCATCATAATGTTTAATTATTTGTGAACATTAATCCCGCAAGCAATGAATATATAGTACCCTGTTGTGTTGTGTTAAAAAGTAATAAGGTGCCGACCAAACAAATTAAGTATTTTTTGTCTTTAATCTCTCCAATGAAGTAAAAAAATAAACATGTTTTTTGAGAATGACTTCTTCCCATGGTTTGTCTCATTAGGGAATATTGTCAAGACTTACACAGCTACTTAATGACGACAATTAGCAATAAGACACAAAGTAAAACAAGATTATTCTGAACACGAAAAAAGAAATTTCACAGCAGTAAACAATTTTTCTTTTTTTAAAGGAAAAAAAAAGAGTCAACAAAAGACAGGGTTCCATGTCCTTGTCCAAGCTTAGCTGTTTCTACCACTTGGTGAGTAGCATTAAACACTTTAATTAAAGCAAACCCAAAAGGGTTTTTAATCTTCTCTTTTCTTTTCTTACAAAAATTGATATTTGTATAGCTATTTTGATTTTCTATACTTTTCCAAAAAAAAATAAAAATAAGTACTTTATAATTCGAACAAATAATTGATAGTTGTAGTGTAATATTTTGTAAACTTTTAATACCCAAATAAAAACCTGTCATATGTGAAAACTTTTATTTGTATAAATATGAGTTTGATTTTGATTCACTTTTAATGTAAATTAGTTTTATTTGTACATCTAATTATTGTTATAATTATTTTTTAATTGACTATGTAAACGACCATCCAAAAAAATAGATATGATTAAAAATTATATAAAATATTCTATACAGCCAATATATTAAAATTAAACTTTATAAATAAGATAATATATTATTTTGTAAACAATTTGAGTTAATCAAATAATTAGTTCACTCATCTATTTAAATAATACCATAAATTTAAATATTATTTTGTATATATAAAAATTTATTGATCAACATAAAGTTTTTAAATAAAACAAACTTGTGGTAGTTTAGTTCTTCAGTAGTTGAGTTAAAAAAATACTTTTAGAAATATAATATATATATATATATATATATTCCGGTAACAACTAAGGTGAAGTTGATATCTGAAAGCCGTTAGATAAAAATTTAGTCAAATCAATCAAATTATCTAACAGCTCTCAAATATCAACTTCACGTGAAGTCGACTTCACCTGAGTTTCCACCGTATATTCCTGTTACATTTATGTGAAACTTAATAATTTATGATTGAGTATAGGTGATTGAGGCTAGGTCAAGTGTGAAATAAATAAAGATGAGTTTATTAAATTGGAGTAAATGGGTCGTGGGTTTTCCAAAAGTGGTCCCTGTGAATAAGTCCAAAAATCCCAACCACTAGTGTAGGAAAATGGGTTCCCCCCATGAAAGCAGTGCCAAATTCTCATTTTTGTTGTTTTCCTACTCTCCAAACACACCCTAATAAGGAGAGGACAAGAATTTATCAGATTGATGTTGAAAGATGGCGAAATCCATGAATCAATCAAGCTCCTGCCCAATCCAATCATTCCATGCGTGAAACCTTTTTCGTGGGTCTCAACTCTCAACTCATGCCCTTTGCCTTATTGCTATAACCAAGATCATCATCATCTTCAATTCTAATTAACTTACTAAACATATTATTAGTCAACAAATAAAACTTATTACATGTTCGTTCACTTATATTTATGTGATTAAGAATTCTTTATTAACCACTAACTTGTATGCTATAATGTTGCTTATGATAGATTATGATTCGGATGCTACTTTAGATTTTTGGTGATTAATTATTAAAAAAGGTAAATGACCCTTTCGGGCAGACAGAAGGGCAAATTTCTCTTTATTTCTTTTTTACTTTTTTTTTTTTTCTGGTCAAATTGACACAACCCACCCAGAAGTTGTTTTACACTAGACTTTATCATTAGCCCCTTTGTTTTAAATCTTTTGTCTTTTGTCTTTTGTCGCAATAGCTAAGCCAATATCCCTAAATAACTGCACAGAGCATGCACCAAAGTAAAATTATATTGAAGCACTCAATACAAGCACCATAGACATAAATACATAACCATATCAGTAATTAGTACATGCTACAATAGAATCCATAACCTCTCTTACTACTAAGGTGAAAACTAACTAAAATATGAAGTGAATAAAACTGAGAGTGGTTTCTAGTTTCTAGTTTCTACCCCTTCAAAAGACATGACTAGACAGAACAAGAAGCTGCAGTATACCAATTACACAACACTCTCAAATTGGCCACTTCTATATGACAATAAGAATAAAAAGAAGCAACACAATTTCATAACTACACACCATTACTACAAAATAGGAGACAACACAGTAACAATATATAGAGAGTACCCTAAATGAAAAATGTCAAACCTGTTGTTATGTATGCCGTTCCTATAGGTAAAGTTAAGTAATAACAAGAAAAATTGACTCATTTTTTCTTCTACTTATTGTATATTCGAGCGGGAGTGACGCGACTCCCGCTCGATAAACATACAAGTATAAGAAAAATGAGTCGATAGGATCGGATAAGATAAGATAAGATAAAGAGTAGTGTATTATTAACAGTTAGGGTTGACGAAGTTGTTGATCTGATCCATGAGAGAAGAGAAATGATCATTGTTTGGCAAGAAGTAGAAACCAATGGTGGCATCCTTAAGGTAAAGAAGATTGACATGGTGAGAAAAGGAGCTAAGGGAATTGGCATAAGCCAATTGCCAATCTTGGAGAAGATCCAAACCAGCAACACAAACAAGAGTCTTAGGGAATGAGGTTAAGCCCTTAAGGGACCTACCCCTGGGCCCAAACGGGTTACAAGCAGGGTGGTCTCTATCTTCTCCTTCAGGAAGAAAAGCCCGCCAATACCAATCTCGATCTTGAAGCTTCACGAAATACTTTCCATCAAGCCTTATCTCTGACTCGGTCCTCTTCTCTCCACCGAACAGTGGATGAAGAAGGATGTTACCGAGAACCTCGATTCCTTCCTCCGCCGCTCTCACCGCCACGTGGTGAACTATGTTTCCACCGGAACTGTCACCCGCCATGTATACATAAACCTTCGATTCCGATTCCGATTCGGATCTTCCGCTCCGGAGCCATTTTCTCGATCTGACCCACTCCAGGGCGGTCCAGCCGTCCTCGTAGGCGCAGGGAAAGCGATGCTCCGGTGAACGGCGGTAGTTGACGGAGACGACGACGGAATTGCTTACATTGACGAGACGGCGGCAGAAAGTGTCGTAGATTGCGCTGTTGGCGGAGGAATGAGAGAAGCTTCCGCCGTGGAAGAAGATTATGACGGGGACGATGTCGGTGGTGCTGAGAGGCTTGTCCATGTCGGGGATTACGGTGGCGCCGGCACATCCCCGTTGATGAGAGTCCTGAAGGTATAGACGGTAGAATAGGCCGGGGATTCTCTGATCGACATGATCGAAGGACCAGACGCCGTGGACGGGGATGGAATTGGATGGAACTTTGCGGTCAAGAAACTCTGCTAATTCTCTGTTGAAAGTTCCATCTGCTCTCCTTAACAGATTGTAAGCTAGCTTGAAATTCGATATCAGAACCCACGTGTTCAACGGAACGACACTCTGCAAATCAAAGAACAACAACTTTATAATAATAATGGAAAATTTTAGATTATTGAAGTGAGATTAATGTTATGTTTATTGCTGAATGCTCACCCTAGACTCATTCAGGTTGACTTCATTACTTCCAGCCATGTGTACTGTGAATAGAATACGCTTAAGAAGCAACAACAACTCTCTTGTAGCGCCTCATAATAATCAAGTGAGGTATGTAAGTGTCTATTAAGCCTTGGAGACAACACGCTGGGTTGCAGAGTATATAGAGCCAGACACACAAGGAAATTATAACCTTTAAATGGAGGGAAATTTCCACTTTTTTTTTGTTTTTAATAATGGTATTTTTATGTTACATGTATATCAAAATCAATCATAAAAGTTAATTATTAGTATAAAATACATGTTAAAATATAAATACATATTAAAAATAAATTAAACCACATGTATTTATATATAAATATATTGATAACTGATTTTAATGACTAATTTTAATGTATAAATAGTATTTTTATTTCATAAATTATATATTATTAGAACGTTAATTTCAAATGTATCCTCGTTTAATTTGAAATAAAAAAAAAAATTGGATCCTCTTATTTTCAATAAGTACGGATATTGGACCATCTAATTTTTAGAATAGAAAAATCAAATTTTTAAATTTTTAAAATTGTACGGTCTGATTTCTATATAAAAAAAGTCACAAATTTGAGATATAAAAATTAGATTCTCTAATATGTGTATTTTTTACAATATTAAAAAACATAAAAAATTATAATATTTGAGTAAACCACTCATTTTATTTTCATATAAAAAAGATTAACTGACATTTTCTTTTAACAATATTATAACTCCACAATAATAATAAAATGAAAACTCAAGCATATTTGTTTATGTTTATTTGTATGTGAAATTGATATTTAAAAATTATTAATAATTTGATAAATTTAATATATTATTTAATAATTTTTAATTATTAATTTTATATGAAGATGAAGGTTTGTTTGTGAATCTTTGTTTAATAATAATGGTGCTTAGATTCAAAATTTGGGGATCTAAAATTCTAAATTCTACTAACATATAAACATCGTAGATTTATTTTTTATACAAAACTAATGAATTAATAATTAAAATTGTGATGTCAATACTTATTACTCGATCTAAACTCACAATTTTGGATTCAAGTGATTGTTGTCTTAGGGGGTGATAGATATAGTACACACACTAATTGGTTGTTGCACAGCTGGTTCTAAATTTTACTAATATTACAAATTATAAATTTTCGGAAACGTTGTTTTTTTTTGTCTCATCATCCTTACATGCTTAATATAATTTAATAAAGTCACCAAAAAAAAAAATATAATTTAATAACTTACAGCACCATAAATAATCATTCTTCAAGTTTATCATTTCGTTGTTTATTCATAATAAGGTTTAAACACCTCACTAACTAAATTTAACCTAACTGAAAATATTTTTCTTTTATAGTTTGAATATAAATTATTAATTAAAGGACAAGATATCCAGTACCACTTTTATCAATCTATTCCAAGTTTTTAACTAGGCTGGAAGTGAGTCAAGCCAGCTCATGAGCTAGTTCGAACTCGACTCATTAATAGTTTGATAAGCTGAGTTCATGAGTTAGTGAGTCAAGTTTGAGCTTGAATTGAGCTCATAAATTAAATGAGCCGAGTTTGAGTTTGAATAAGCTCAGCTCATTAGCTCGTGAGCTAACTCGATTATATATATACACATATCCTATATACATTTAATCTATATTTTTAATATTATATATATACATATGAAATAGTAATATATATATATATATATATATATATATATATATATTAATGATCTTAATTATTTAAAATTTTATATTTATCTTTTACATATAATTTTGACGTAGAATATAAATAAAAAATTTATAATTTATTGATAGATATAAATATATAAAATTGATCTTTTTAAATATTTTTTTAAATATTTTTTTAAATATATAAGTGATAATTTATTGATATAAAATTATAGATTACGTATTTATGTTTCTATAATTTGAGCCAGCTTGTGAACTTTTGGTGAGTCGATCTTGAGTTTAAGAAATATGCTCGATTATTAATGAGTTGAGTCATGAGCCAAGCTCAATTTTTGTGACTCGAACTTGAGCTTGGTCTAACTCAACTCAACTCAACTCATTTCTAGCCCTATTTTCAACGCATCAAATTGTTTCAATTTTATTGAGTTTTTTTTTTTTTTTTTTGAGAAATTATATTTATATTTTACTTTATTGAACATTTAGGATATGAACAGAACATTTATAAGATTATATAAAATACTATTTAAAAGTAACACTTTTTCATTTATCTTCATCCATTATCTAACTGATAAGATTGTCCATGGTCGGAGCTTAGAATAACTTTTTTCCATCTTGATAAAAGAAAGGATTGAATAATTAGGATGATACCATATTTCCATGATGAATAAAATTTGTGGTTTCCTAAATACTTTGTTTTACAGAAAATTAGTTCAACAATTGTCAAATAATGACTAGACTTCAGTTCAAAATAATTTATTACAATAATCCATGCATATATCTTAACCAAATTTATTCTTCCACATATATCTGCAGGATTTGATTAACTTTGTCAAAAGAATATATTCTATGACTTCAAATTCAAGTAATATATTATGCAACATTGGATTATTCGAACTACTAATCATAAAATAAACATGTTTAATTTCTTTGGTCTCCAGACATTACCTGATTGTTCAATGCTATATTCCCCAGACATAAGAAAATTATGAAAAAAAAATCATCTAACATTAGTATTATTAAACTATTAACTTATAAATAGTGTAAAATGTTATAAATTGCTATGTAAAATTAAATTATTTTTTTATATGATAATTATTTTTAAAAAAATTAAATGTATTCAAAATACTAATATTTTAATAATTTTAATCGTTAATTTTAATTAATATATATTTTTTATAATTAAAATTAACTGTTAAAATTATTAAAATATCGATGTATTTGATACACTTAAAATTTTTTAAATTTAAAAAATGGCAACTGGAAAGAAAGAGAGAGGAATTGATGAAAAAGGAAAAAAGATTGGAAGAAGCTGACAAAAGAGTTTCCCTGCGTGCGGCCGACGCCAAGGCACGTGGCGACAAAGGGTACCATCCACAAGCTTTTGCCAAACACCACCTTCTCCATGTGAATTTTCCAAATTGCCCTCCGATCGTGACACGTGGTTTGTCACGTAGCGGATCGCGCGTGACGGCATGTTTTTTGTCAGCACCTCAGAATGGAGCTTCGTTTTTCGTCCTTTTCTTTCTTGTCTTTTTGGATTCAATATTAACAACATTTCAAAATGCATTTCACATTTCCATAGATGTGTGTAGCTAGTTAGGTACTTGGACTAGAAAATTCACACCTAATTCTTTATATTGAAAAGTCGTTGCGACTTCTTTACCAGTGAAAATTTGAATATACATCAAATTATAAGTTTAATTTTATGTACGTTTGGATCGATTCTACTAATATATAGTTTTTAATTAATATTGTAAAGGTTATGTTTTCTTTTTCTTCTATCCAACACAACTATCTTTATGCAAATCACATGTGTTCTTCACTTCTTCTCTAGTTTTAGAGTTTATATATATACTATCTAAATCTAAATATAAATGAAATATAATATTCATAAGAATTTCAGCCCTCTTTCCTTTCATAAGTTAGTTTGGATTAAGTCCACTCATCAATGTTATTAAAACATTAAAGTCTACTTTAGATTTGTTAATGGGCCATCCGTATTTGAATTAAGTCACTTAACTTTAGTTATTAATATAAAATATATATTAAAAATGAGTTAAACTATATATATATATTTATACATAAAATATATAATAAATAATTTTAATGACTAATTTAATATATAAATAATATTTTTGTAGTCCAAATAATTTAAAGAAGTTAACTATATTAAATGGAGACAATAACAACATTGACAAATAAAAAACACTGGTAAACTCGTTAAAATTTCTATCGAAATGGACACCTTCATTGCAAAACCAAAAACGAGGCATAGAAACAAATTAAACTACAAATCAACAACTTAAACCGATGATTTCAATTTCATATTTTATTCATATGGAATAATTAGCGTTAAAAAGAGGCTTATCCGATCCATGATTAAATCTTTAATACCAATTATATTAAAATTAACTATGAATATAAAATATATATTATATATTTTGAATGTATCTATAATATTTGTGTTTAATTATCTGAAAAAGAATGATAATAAATGAGATTTGACAAATACCAAAAGAGAAAAAACTGATGTTTTTTTTGGGTTGAATATTTTGTCGTATATGGAGAAGTGGGAACAAATGGCAGGTGCCACGTAATGTGTTATTGATGTGGTATGTGGGTCCCCCTTGAGAAGTCTTTATTCTCCGAAATGAGTTTCATACGATGATCCAATGGCCCCCTTTCGCTTCGATGAGACCCCTCTGATCCTTTATCCTCAATCCTCTGCTTGACACGTGTCCTACCACTCCTTCCATTCTTCATTTCCTTGCGGGACCCACCACCGCCCCTTGTTCTTCATTGCAATTTAATCACAGGATGAGGATAAACTGATAAAGGATAAAGATGAGAATGAGATTCATATTAATAAAGTGTCACATATAATATCATATCGTATATATATATGACCTATTATGGTTGCTAGATTGAATCGTGGAGCTTATTGGACCGAATTGATTATTGAAGATCATGATCATTATTCTTCACAAATTTGGTAGCCCTAACCATGCGTTTTATTCTTCTTTTTTTTTTCTTAAACTATATTACAGGTAGATGATATATGATAAAAATCATTAATGGTTAGTTTCCATATATGCTAAGTGTTTGGCACAGGGTCTGAATCAATGAAGCTATTAGCTAGCGGCAACTAACATAGATTGAACAAATCCAACGAGTTATAATGTTTGATATTTATGTCTGACATCCAAATTAAATTATCGATGATCCATATATATCATCTTGCATGTTACGAACCTGCCAATTCTACCAAAACGCGTAAGCTAGCTACCTATTACACATCTTAGAGACTTCAACTTTTCAAGCTACGAATTAAAGATACATAGAGCCCATAATGACTATTATTATATCAAATATACACTAAAATTAATAATCACTAATATATTTGTATATAAATATATATAATTTATAATAATAATTAATTTTAGTATATACATAATATAATTATTATTATATAAGGTAAAAATTTAGGTGCAGTTAACTTCACTTAAAGTTGATACCTGATAGCCGTTAAATGATTTGACTAAATTTTTATCTAACGACTCTCAGTATCAACTTCACATGAAGTCGACTTTACGTTAGTTTTTACCATTATATAAATATATAAGAATTCAAAAAATTAATTATTTTTAATTCATATTAATCAATATTTTTATTTAACAGTTTAATATTTTTAGTTAATATCTTAAATATTATGGATTAATTATTAATAAAAAATAATAATTTATAATAATTTTATAGTATTATTATACTAATTACAATAATTATATAATGTTGATATTTAAAAGATATTATCAAAATTAAAATTGTATATTTTTTATGATAGCACCTTTTATTTTTAAAATTAAAAAATGTTAACAAATATCAGATATTAAAAAAGAAATAATACTTTAATTTTAATATAACTCTTTTTAAGTATTACCAAAATTATGTAATTATCATAATCAAAATAATCATCCTAACATGTTCTTTAAAGAGATATAGCAAAAATTAATTGCAATGGAGGCCATATACACACAACATATATATACAGTCACCATGACATGAATGTATTCGTGGATTGATAGAATCTATCTTGTTAGGATTCCATTCACTTATCATAGCGAAAAAAACTATAGAATAGACCATACATGAGTTATTAGGGGGATTCACTAACCAAAAAGAAGATACAATAGTTTATCAAAGGAGATAATTGAATTTTAAAACAAAGGAAAAAAAAAAAAAAAAGAAAAGAAAACTCACCACATACATACATAAAGAGTGACATACATGGCACGTACCTTCTTTTTCCGAAAACTAAAAAAATAATTTTATAAAAATTTAAGTGTCTAATTTAATTTAATGAAGTCACAAAAAAAAAGCGTCTAATTTAACGTAAGGTTGATAAATAAGAATTATTAAATAAATTAATAAATTTGACTAAATTATCATCTAACGATTTTCGACTATTAATTTTTTGTAATATTTTTTATTTAATTTTATTATCCTCCCATAAAATTAAAGAAAATACAAAACACAAGAAACAGACAATAATGAATAATCAAACTAAAATTAAGCAAGAGAAATTAAAAACACTTCATCTGTTCCACCTCAAAGAAGAAAAGTAAACGTTCATCTTTTTTTACTGCTGACACATGCTATAGCCATACATTCCAAAAAGGGTTTACAATTATAAAACCATGAATATATATAGTAAAGTAAAACCATAAATATAAAAGTACAAGTAACTATCTATAAAACCATTTATAATCCTAATAGAATCTGATAAATATCTAAGATGAGAAAAAATAAAGATATATATATATATATATATACTTTAGTTAATTTTAATTTTTAAAAAAATATAATATTATATCGTAATAAATAAGCGGTGGCTAAGCATGTGACACACACAAATACACTGAAAAAATTTTATTCGAAACATATCTGACGTGTTGTTTACTGCTTCCTTTTCTGTGGTTCTCTCTACTCAATGGGCCATTTTATTTCTTTTTGGGTAATGAATGCATTCTTTCTCGCTCATTGTTTTTGTCTTCTTTGGTTTTATTGATTTTAATAATAAAATAAAAGATAACGTGAGGGCCAACTTTGGGTTTGGCCTTTTGTGCGTTAGGTCAACAACTAGGAACACCTTTTGGCCTTTTGTGCCGTTTGTGGAAAACAAAACACTTCATTTATGCCTCTCTCTGTTCCATCGTCACACATATATACATACATATATAACCAATTTCGGTTCATCGAATAGTTAGCTCACTCACTCGTGTAAGTAAGTGTCAGAGATTCGAATATCATTTTATATATAATAATTTATTGGCCAACGATAACTTCTTAAATAGAATTCTAATCTACGACAAATTAGTCCTTAGTCTGTCAGATTGAAAAATACAATAGGTAACAAAATATATATATATTGTAATTTAATAATTTAGTAATTGCTTTGTTCTAACCTAACACAATTCTACCAAGGAACCAATCCGCGTGTGGATTTGGATTATATTCAATACTAATTAATTAACTAATTAATTCTCTAATTGATTTTTGTCTTTTGCAAATTTCTATCTATGTAATTGTGTCCCCTCCATCTGGCTCTGTATTCATGTCTATTCATCAATCTATCTATTTTCATCTAATAGTCTCTATCTTTGTTCCTATTATTTGTCCTTCTTATCACGAGCCCTTACTATTATTAATTTTTTATTTAGCTGGATTTTTAACTATTAATAATGATTGATCGAACACGACTGAAAAAGTTATTTAATTTTTGACGATTATTTATTTTATTTTAAGTGTCAATAAAAATATCATTAATATATTTACTGATAATTCGATATTATTCGTGTTATATTTTATCATTAAAGTTTTTTAATAATAATTATATAATTATTCGTAAATATCTTTTTAATAGTCACAATAAATATATAATTATTATCATAACATACAATAATAATAATAAATATATATAATAATTATAAAAATATAAATTAAATTTGTAGTAATTTTATGATATAATATCATAATTTTATATTTAAAAAATTAAGAATTCAATTTTTGATGAAATCAAAATTTTTTAAATGAGTGATTTATTGACAAATGAGATATATAGTGAGTATTATTAATTATTAAAAATTTATCACTATATAAATAATATTTATTGTATTGGAATTTGGAACCTACTATATGCTTCTGCCTTTGAAAAGTTCTAACCCATTCCTTTAACTTTTAGAGCTAGTTATGGGAATATATATATATATTCTTCCTCTTAATTATTTAATTTATGATTAGTTAATGGTAATAACAATAAGATACGACCATTTAATGTAAGCTTCTTATAAATGGAAATAAATTCTTTCTATTTTTTTTAATACTTGAAAGAATAAAATGTAATATTTTACTTTTAATTTTATAAGTAAGATAAAAAATAAATAAAAAAAAATAATAAAAAATAATATTAAATACTGAACATCTTCTAATTTTTTTCCACCGAAAAAAATCCACTCCCCTTGTAAATTACGTGCGTGATTGATTATAGGGTTATTAGTTCCTTCACCAAGGCCACTTTAATTAATGAGGCCTTCTTCACTTTAATTTGCAATATTTGTTGGAAGGATGCATGCATGGAATCCAACTGTTCATTGAGGTAACCACTGACCAGTCCTAGTGGATCATCATTCACAATAATAGATATACTCATCAAACGCTTATAATTAATTAATAATATTATTACCATCAATGTTTTCCAACTACATCCATATATGTATATGGTAAGTAGCAATTTGATTAATTAATATATATATATACACATATATGATTGTACAAAGCATTGCCTTTATTTAGGGCTCCTTTTTAAGTCCACTAGGGTTACCTTTTTCATTGAGTATATGAAGACAATAATGCTGTTACATGCAATGAATGCTTGCTTGTTTCTGGCGGGATTATATTGATTCCTCCGCAACCAACTTAAGTTAGTCGAGTAATCAGTTTAAATAAATGTCGAAGTTTAAATTTTATCTTATGCATATAGTAATTTATTAATCACCGATAAATCTTTAAATAAATTTTTAATTTATGATAAATTAATTATTAATCTCGCGAATTGAAAGATATTTTAGACAATAAAAAAATATTGATTCCCTCTGCTGTGAAAACTTAACTTAGTCAAATACCCACCGAACTTGGTGCAATGCATTTGTGTCAATATTCGCTGATTAATCCGTAAGATTCTTCATTGACCAAAAGTAGCTATCTACTATCTAGTGTCTTCAATTTCATTAGCCAAAGTTTAATTTATAGCGGTAACCAATTTTTTTTTTTTAATAAGCTGGCTTATATATCTTGGGAAATCTTATTATAGATTTAGTAGTCCAGTCATTATTTAATTGGTTGCACTCACACGTAAAAAGAGGTGCCAAACCTAACTTTATTTGTATGTGACAACCCTTTATAGGTGAAGCAGATTGTTGGATGATGATTATCATACCTCATACATAATCAACAAAAATGTGCAGTCTAGCTTCATTGCATGACAATGAAATTCCATATAACTCGGTGACTGCTTTATTTTGTAGTGGGCTGAAATAGAGAGATTTCCTTAAATTAAATAGAAACATTAAATTATTATTTTTTCTTTACCAATATTAGTCTAGTATATATTCTAAACTTATTTAATTGGGAACACAACATGTGATACTAATTTTAGTTAGACTGTACAATCTTCAAAATTTTTACTTATTATAGCATTCCTTGTATATATCCGGCTTCATTATTATTATTATTATTATTATTATTATTATTATTATTATTATTTCTGCTCAGATATACAACAAATTCACTTACAATAAATATAAGAAAAATATGACGTTTAATATTTTTAAGTCATAAATTTAATTCTTTTAATTTAATAATTTAATAATATATTTTAACTCACGTTTTTAAATATCAATAATATTTAAAAAAAACTAAAACAAATACTAAATAAAATAAATTTAGATTTTTTTTAGTATTATGGTATAAATAATTAATTACTAAAAATAATAAATTTTGATAGGAGTACTCTAACATTTTCCTAAATATAATATATAAAGCAACAATGCTAGAAAATCAAGAGGCAGTTAAATGTTTCTGGTGAATCCAAAACTTCTACATAGATGGTGTTTATACTAGGCATTAGGATGTTTCTTTTCTTTGTAAATTGGATGGTTCTGAATCTATTTTCTGATTTATCATGTTTTAGGCATTTTGAGAGGGAAGGATGGTGAAGAGACGGAAGCTAATTGAATCAGTTTCTGTTATTCACGTTGCAATGATACTGAAGGTATCTCCTCCTAATTTGAATGTGGTGAAACATTTAATAACTAATATTTTAAATCATAAATAAATAAAACTAATTACTATATTTATAATTAATTAAGTTATTTAATTTTTAACTGATTTAGAGTTGGTTCCATATACTTTTCCTATATAAAGTCAAACTAAAGACTAAAAAATGGGTGGACATATATATCCATCTAAAGAAATAGTGCAAATATATAATATAGGAAACATTTCAAGTGCACCGGAAGTACTGGTGCACCAGTTGTTTTAACCGTTGATCTGAATTATAAAAAATATATATAATATATATTAATTGAAATCAACGATTAAAATAACTGGTGCACCGGTACTCCCGGTGCACTTGAAATATTTCCTATAATATATAATGTATCTGTAGATGGGATCAACCCCATTTTTTTTTCTTTTTTAATAAGTCAAGTATCATGCTTAAAAACATGAAGAACGAATTACCAAAATTCATACAAAAGATCGACCATAAAAAAAAAAAACAACCGCAATATAGTTTTCAATGTAGAGTTAAACTTCATTTGAGATTTACATATATGTATGCTAGCTAGCGAATCTTATGGGAACTTTAATTTTAATCTTACCTAACAATTGAATCCATGGTGGGGAGCATGTTTTCATGGTAGGCAGCATCATCAGTGACACAGAATGTCATATCAAGTGAATTTACGTGCAAATGAGAATAGGGTGGCGTGGGATATTTAGCTTCCACAATTTCAAAGAAATTGGCAACCACATTTCTATAAAGCATGTGTTTCATATGCTTCTATCATGTCCAATTAATCAAGCATAGTTTAATTTGATATCTGCAAGGAACAGGCCCTTAATAATGAGATTGAGAAGGCAGTTAGGCACTGCCTTGTCCATGTTATATGTTACTTTTCTCACAACCACATCAATTCGGATAAGCACTTATCAACTGTAAATTAAAAGGAATCATAACTAGCATTACTTCTAAACAATCAATATTTAGGAAAATATATATATGAATGCATAAATATGTGTATATCGACCTAAAATATTTTGTTGTTTACCTTTTTTTGTTTTACATGATGGATTGGACCGTTCTCAACTTTAATCATTACAATATTACAATATTCACACATACTTTACACTCAAACACCAAGCACCAAAAATTTTAATGTACTACTAACCATTATTCAAATCTTGTGTACACCTATTGCAAGGCAAGAATCATTATCTTTCTTTAGAAGATTTTATGGTCATGTTTGTTTACAGAGGCTATCACTGAAACTAAGAGACTGAGATTTAGTATTATATTTAGTAATTAGAGACTAGAACTAAAATTTTTTCTTTTAATATATTCAGAAAATAGAAACAATAGGTTATTTAAAATTTTTAAAATAGAAACTGAAACTTTAATAACATTTTCTTAAAAAATATCTTCATTTAATCCTTTAAATTCTAATTCTACCCCTTTTAAAAACAAATTAGGACTTATCTCTTTATCTTTATTTTAAATCAAATAAAATAATAAAACATAATTTAATCTTTTAGACCTTAAACTAAATAGTAAATACATAATTTTTTTTTTTTTGTCTTGGTAATCCGTTGAACTTGGTGGACAGGTTCGTGTATAAGTCTGTTTTGGTTTTGGATTCTTATTGGGCCAAATTAATAAAAGAATATACAAGCCTGAATTGCAATTGGGATGACGGGTTTAGTGATGCGACATAATTGTAACTAATGTATGTTTGGGCTTCTTAACAAATACATATTTATGGGCTTACAGATTCCGAGAGTTGTATTTCATACCAAGCTTGTAATAACATGACCAAAAAAAAAGCTTGTAATAAGAGTCATCTGGTCTGGTCAAAAAACAAAATACAGGTTCATATAGTGAGAAATCTTTTGGTCAAAAAACAAAATGCGCTCATTAGAGAAATCAGTAGATGGAAACAGAGAAACTGAAAATTTTCTTTTGTAAATATTTATAGAGAGGATAACAGATATTCAGATTGTCTGACGCGCAAAAATTTAAATCTAAATCCAGGATATCACTTTTGGAATATACCTCCTACAGAGATAGTTAGTTTACTAGTTTTTTTTTTTGTGACTAGTTAGTTTACTAGTCTATTAATCTATTAATATATAATAAGAGAATAGTAGTAGGTTCAATGCTTGACAAGTGTATAGGCTGATTGATCAACAAGTGTCTTATTTAAATAATTGACAAGTGTCTTACTAATTCAAAATACAAACATAAAATATAATAAATAATAAATATAAACAAAAAGCAAGCAACACAGCAACTTCTTCACGCAACTCTCACCTGCAAAGCTGCAAAAGTAATAGAAGTAGATTTGTAAATCCAAATCAGATGCATGTTGAGCGCGTTTTTTCCTTTTTAGGATTAAAATTTGAACTTGCATTGAAACCAGAGCAAGAGTAAACAAATTTCAAATCAGGATTTTAAAAATCAAATCTTTCCTTGATTCTCTCTCTCTCTCTTCTTTCTCGCGCTCTCTCTCGGATTTGTTTTTTCTATCATCTTCTTCGTCTGTATCGAGGAAGCTATCGAGCAGTGGTAGAAAGTATTGATTAAGTGAGAGTGTTAAAACAAACGAAGAAAATGAGAGCAAGATCTGAGAGAAGAGGAGGCAGACAAAGAGAATCGAGCTTCAGGAGCAGAGGCGAAGAGAACTTTCACAGTGGAAAAGAAGCTCTCATGCCAATGTCAAATATGGTTACTGCGGTATGTGTTTCTTCTACTGCTGTTCGGTCATCGTTCTCTTTTACTATGTTATTCTTATTTAGAAGGCTCAACCAATTTGGATATAACTATTTAGGTTTCTTTTTTCTTGACCGTTGTCGATTTCAGATGCACTAAATCTTGCTACTATCAGCCAAGAGGCAGCAGTTCGATAGCAAAGTGGTGACGCCAGAAAGCTAACCGGTGGATATTCATCGTTGGAGATGGGAGAGAAGAATGGTGATGGATATCTTGCCATTGAAGATGTTATCGGCTGTGAGGCAAAGGTAAGCCTTTTTTTTTTTTAATTTCAAAATAAAAAACTACTGTATTTTTTTCTAATCTTCTTCTGTTTTTATTTCAAAACATTTGTTTCCCTTCTTTTAGTTTGTTTCGTGTGTGTGTTTTTGGGTTTATGTTAGATCAAAGCAAGAGCTCTTTGCAGAGGCAAGCCACTAGAGAAGTATATCTATGTCTTTTTCTTATTTCTTATGCTGATGGGATATAATGCACTGTTATTTCTTCACCTAAAATTTTATTTTGACTTTTTAAAGCTTATTTGCTTCATTTTATCTTTTCGTTTTAATTTAATTGTTGTTTTTGTTCTGAGAACGTTGCATATGGTTATGTTGTTTGCTTGCTTTATTAGTTGGTTAAACTATAAATTGTAGATCTAGCATCATATGGTTATGTTACCTTAGCTTCTTGATAATTGTGGTTAACGGATTATAGTTGTGTCCTACTTATTGATGGAGGGAAAGAACTTTTAAGATTTTCAATTAAAAGATAAAAGAACTTCTCAATGTGTGGAAGAAAGATGCTCTTTTTATTCTGTGTTTTGCGTTTTCTATCTACATGGTCGTTTTTTGTGCGAGGAAGAGATTCTTTTAGGATTTATGAGTGAATTTTGCACATGGATGATTTGAATAAACTGTGAACTATAATCTTGCAATCGTTGGGGTTTTGACCACTTCCTTTTTTGTGTATTTTGTGTATCTCTATCTGTAATTTCGTGATCACATGATTCTATTATCATTATTAAAATGATTCACTTTGAGCTTCTCATTAATAGAATAGGAAAAGTAAAGCTTGATGTACTATTAGATTTTCAAGTAAAGAAAAACCTATTGGTAGAGAGAATATTGGAGAAAAGATATTATTTGACATTGAAACTTTGTTTGTTGAAGAGATTGCTTTTGTGGTAAGTTCATTACTTTTTTAGATCCAACAATGTGTGAGCTTCTTTTTCAATCTTTGAATATTGATATATAAAAAATTCATTTTATCATTGTACAATTTCTGTAGGACGCAAATACTCAGATGTTGCATATTCAATTAGTAGAAAGTGTTTCTTGGAAAGATCTAGCATTTTTTAAGTTCTTCCATTTCTTCATGCAGAACATAATGGTGATATATCGAAAGGACTGAAGGCATATCGCAAGATTATTTTTAAAGAGGTATTATTCAAATTTTCTTCTGAACTATGGATGTTGAAAGGGTTAGACTGATATTCATTATTATCTTTATTTAAGATTAGATGTATTCGATAAAGATAATTGCACTATAATTCACTCTTCAAAAGTGAGGATCACAAAGTGGTACTTCCCCGTACTCTCAAAAAAAAAAGTATCCAAGAGACACACTTACCTTAAAGTATTTTTTTATTTCCTCTGCACTGCACCACTTCAGTTTATGAATGTAAACATGTAATAGCTGAATCTTAATTTAAAAGAATTAAAAAAACTCAAACTACAAGTATGCATATGCAGTGAATTAATTATTCTTTTATCTTTAAATATGCATTATTTAATTAATTTCATTCAAAGAATATACACAGATAGTGATCAACAGTGAATTGCTTTATATTATGGCATTTTCAAAGAATTAGCTATTAATAAATTTTTTGCAAAGTTACCATTACAAATAAATCATTCCAATAGGCAATAATATTGATGTTTCTTAAGGTCCTTTAATGATTTGCTTTAATAAGCATTCCATACTTTGTTTGCTCTTAGCGTAATTCTAAAATTATTATTGAGAAGTTTGACTAAAGGACATACACGTTTCTGTTGTTCAATCTGGAATTTTGATTTAATAGATTACTTAGATTTATACATGGTAGGGTCATTTGGGAACTTCATCATGATTCGGAAAAGGCTTTATCTTTATTTGAGCAAGTGATTTAGTGTGTTTGTTGCTGTTTACTGTTTTTGTTGTTGGCAGTAGTCGCATCTCCAAACATGTTCTTGACATGAAGAAGTCAGTATTTTGGCTTGGTTGTGAAGAAGAACTTACGACAATGATGAAAGGAAGCTCCATGGAAGAAGGAGAAGAGGGCGGCGATGATGGAAACTGATGGAAACTCAGATAACGCTGTCCAGTCAAATGCAATTGAATATAAATCATATAAAAAGCTCCCCATAGTATTGTACCCAAACAGAGGTATTATTCTATAACAGAGGTACTCTTGATTATTCTATTTATTTAGGTTTGATGCATGTAATCAGCAGCCCTTATTTTATAACATATAGAGAATAAATAATTTTCTATCAGCCATCGGTGACTGTTGATGCAGCTGCAAGGAGAAAGAATAGTGCCACGGTGAGTGGTGTTACGACCGTCACTAAAGAAGGAGCAGTTGGCAACAAGTTGAAACACCGGTCAAAAGAATGGAGAGTTCTGAGATCCTGTCATCCGCAGTATGGGTAACTTTTCTTTTTTAAAAGTAGAAATTTATTTTTATTTTTCTTTCTTTTAAAAAAACGTTACAGAAAATACCATTAGGGTTCGAGATTCAAGCAGAGAGAAATCTATAACTATAACAATTTGACAATTGTATAGATTTTGTTTCACTCATTTTGTAAAACAAATAATTTTTTCCCTTTTTTTAACTTCAGAATGGGATATTGATTATGTGATGGTGCTCAATCAAGTCCTTCAAAATGATTTTTGCAGCTTATGAGTGCTCTTCCAATACTCTCATTATCCTCCAACATAAGTCTATTGTAGTTAAGGTTTCACTTTATCAGTTTGAGACACTATTTGTTCTGTTTTTTTTTTTTTCTTTATCTGACATTGCATATCTGAGTTTGATGTGATGATATTGGGTTATTGTCAAGGTATTTTCTTTACTTTTCATGTGAGTTGTTCTTCTTTCAGAGACTAATTTTTTTCTTTTGCAACCAATATGCATATATTGACTTTGATTGCTTCAGTAGTGCAACTATACTTAACTCTAGGCATTGATTCATATTTTGACTCTGATAATTTGAGATTCTAGCATTATGAAGTGTTAAAAATGCATGAATTAGAGTATGTATTATAAGACATATATTCTTATACTGTTATACAGTGTCATGATTTATTTGTCCTTAGAAATTGGTTTTATTTTTGTGTAATATGTTTGGGATATTAGTGTACTTTTTTTTCATGGATAATTTTTTATAACTTGGAAGTTGAAATTGTCATTCTAAGAAATAGTTGCCAATATTGAACCTAGCTGTAAATGATGGCATGCAGAAAAATTATTAAGAAATCAAATTCAATTTTAAAATACATTTCTCAAAATTTACAATTGAGGGATTAATTTCATGTTCCTTTAAAAATTGAAATGAAAAATTCGGTAATAAACTTTATGTAAAAAAATCATCCAATTAAATATTCATTACCAAGATTTAAAGGGATACCTGACTTTATTATTAGCTTTTTACTTCTGCCAAGATAGCTATTTTTATTTGTGATTCTTTAGTGTGTGGTTTTAAAATTATGAAGTGTAGAGTATGGAGGAGGGCAGCAGTTTAAGGGTCATTTGTTTTACGACGAAGGGTTTTAGTGTGGATCACTTTTTGTAGGTAAGTTTAAGTTTCACCAGTTCTGTTTAATTTTTAAAGGTTAGTTTTTAGGACTTGCTTTTTGGCTTTGCTCATTTTGGTTTTTTCTGGCGTTTTGTTCCAATTAAAGGATTAGTTTGTGTATATGGAATGTTCACTGTTTTTTATTCATATTTTCTAAAAGGATTTATTATGTTATTCTTCACCATTCAGGAATTAGGTTGAATAAGTTTTGTAGGTTGGGAATTCATAGTTATGCATGTGTCGGATGTAGATTAGATGAAATATTGTTGCGTTTTTTTTTTTTGTTTCACCTTTTGTTTATGTATTTTTGGTATCTTAAACATATATTGTGGAAGCATTTTTATGAGGTGACACTTTGTTTGATATCGATTTTTATTGGTTTAAAGTTGATTGAGTTAAGTTATTGTAGCATATTTGGGATTGGTAATTGATCTGTAAATTTAATAATATTTAATGTCTATGACCAATTTGAGTCTAAGAAAATAATGACTAAGTGCATATTATAAGCATTAGAACTAATAATATTGTCATAGATAATTGGGTATTAGGTAAGAAAGATGTTATATTTTTGCTCCATTTACGTTCAATTTTAAAATTGGGTTACTATCTTTTATTGCGTTTATTGAACTTAATTTTAATACTTTTAAATAGTTATCTTGGATGTGTCTGCATGTTTTAGCTACCCATAAACCTTTTGAGCTTGATTTTCACATGTCTTGCAGTTTTCTTTATTGGTGGTAAATAAAAAGATTCTACTAGCTGTATTGTATTATCGGTTGTTATTTAATTTTATTGTTTTCGTCTATATTGGCTGAATTGATTATGCTGCACAAGTGTATAACTCATAACTTTTAGACAATTAAATACCATTATATTTATCATTAATTTTTGTTCTTTTTTAGATCTATATTTCAATTTGTGCCTTTTCTTTGTGGTATATTGATCTTTTGTAACAAAAATGATTTTATTGAAATGGTAGTTTATTTAAAACTGCTGTGAACATTTTTTAGATCTTCTTAGGATTTATTTATTGTTGCTTTGTCTTTTTAATAGGCAAAAAATTGACATATTCACGTGGGTGGTTGAAATAATTTTGGATAGAAAAATTATAAAGGCAAGTTGTTGTTTTATTAAAATTGATATTCACGTGGATGAAATTTTACTACCAGTTATTCTTTTATTTAGATTTGTTAATAATATTTTTATAATTCCTATTCTTTACAAATTCTTTACAAAAAAGTAAATTGTTCAACTTGCAAAAAGTTTATTTTTTGTACACTCATGATAGAATGTTTAGACTTTATAAGATGCATTACTTATTTTGATTTATCACTACTCGATATTTGCAAGTTCTGTTATCTATTTTTTCTATCTATCACCATACCATTTTCATAAGGGTAGTTGTCATATTTTTTCAAAGTTCCAGATAGTCGTTCAATTTTAAATGGAAAGCATATTCATATCATAAGATAAATAATTATTTTTGTGATATTTTCAGTTACATTGGATCTGAGCAACCTCCGGTGAAGTATCTAGAGCTAAGCAACAATGGAGATTTTAAAAATATGAATGTTACCGAGTTTCCAAGTTATTGAAGTGGGTGTCATACATTGTTATTGTGCTTTCTTTTCTTTTTTAGTTTTTATTCAAAATATGAGAATTCAAAGCATTGTGGTATTAGAATGTGTAACATCTTTTAGGATTCTTCTTTTCTCAATATTTTTATGTTCAAATATCTTATGTGAAACTAAATAAACCCTTTTTAAATAAAAAAAAATCATATTTGTGCCATTTAAGTTGGCATTTCATTTTAATATCAAATGGTTGAATCAAATAAATATCAATTTAAATATGCGATTGAGAAAGACTATATATTGAAGTGAACTGATAAATTTATAAAACAGCAAACCAAAAAATTTGATTTGTTGCATTGTGTTTTGAGAAGGTATTAGTCTTTAAAAGATGATATCTCAATTTTATTGTTTTCTGATACAGATGAATTGTTTTATATTATGAAGTAGAGCAATTGAAAAGAAATGTCTATTTCACATAAGAATTTGTCTCTTTTATGTTATGTTATTTTATCAATTGCTATTCTTTATCATCTTTTTCATAAAATTGACACTCCTATATTAAGTTTCTCTTTGCCTATGACTTTAGACTCTAGCTGAGTAATTTTACTTCTTTATCATGTTCTAAAATAATTAACATAAATCACATTCATAGATCGTCAATCTAATTAATATAATAACTTAAAATTTTATTGAAGATCACTTAACATCAAATAAATAATGTGACTATGCTCCTATTTTATATAGATATTTTTTTAAGATGGTACAAATGGTAAGTGTTTCTCATGTGGTATTAATTAAAGGATAAAATTTTAAGATTCTATTTTTAAAAAATAAAAACTATTTTAGGTTGGTAAAATAAATAAATAATTATATCTCATTTAACTCACAAAATACTTACCATATAATAGTAATAAAAAATATTAACTATCAAATAGGTAAAAACTCAAAATATATTTTTTAAGTAAAAATCCTTTGTTGAATAATTAAACAAATAAATAAAATTTATTGTCTTAACTTATTATGGTAAATAACAAATCAAATATATTTTTTATTTTATTCAAAATTTAGGTGGTGGAGGATATATTACAATAAAAAACAAGATATATTTATGAATTTATTAGTAATAAATATTAAAAAAAATAATTTAAGTGATTAATTTTTGTTATTTTCAATATATATACATCTTTATAATAAATACTATTTTGACACCAGTATTTTCTTAACAATTATACATATATTTTCTTTGTTTTGTTAATTAAAAATAATTTAACTATGTGATTAATTAATTATAAATATATTGTTGTACAGATATAAAAAATATTTAGTATATAAGTAATATTTTTTATGTATTTGTATTTTAATTAATATAATTATTTTTCTTTCATCATTAAAATAGAAACCTCTTTAAAATGATATACAATTTATTATATTTGTTGTTTGTGTGATTAGAATATAAACTATTTTGATTAAAGTTTTACTTTTTTTAGATAGTATAACAGGAACTATGTAACCATATTTATTTAAATACTCAAACACAGACTTTTATATTTAAGTGAAGTTTATTAATATAAACTAAAAATAACAAAATTATTTTAACTTTTATAAGTATAGAATAAAATAGTTTTGTACACTACATAATAAATTTTTATATATGAAAACTTTTTTTAAGTTAAAAATAATAACTATTAATATTAATAGTTTAGTATCAATAAATTTTTATAATAAAATAATATTTGTCCCGGGCGTAGCCCGGGTTTTACACTAGTTGATGATAAAAAAGGGGCATCTTTCCTCGTTTTATTAATCTCTAATTTTGTTTTCTTTTTGGGCCTTCAACCCCGTTATAATACCAAAAAAAAAAAGATTGGTTATTATTTAGGGTAGCTAGAATTCTATTTTAGGTGAATTATCCTTAGGCTTGTTATTAAATGACAATAAATTCTATGGTGTTTAATTTCTATCTAATTTATTTTTTATGGAAAATTTTAAATATTTAATAATTATTTATTTTATATTTTTAAAATTAAATATTAATTTTTAATTTTTTTAATACGTTAGACAAATACTTTTAGATAGGGTTGTACATGGATCGGATAATATCCGCATATCCGCGGTAATTATCCGCATCCAATCCGAATTTTGCGGATATTATCCGATCCGTAGAGCCATCGGATCCGCACTATGGTATGATCGGATTGCGGATTTGGCAGTGATATCCGCAAATCCGATCCGCAAATCCGCATATCCGCACATCACATATAAATAGCATAGTTTAAGAAAATAAATCCTAATGTGATATAAATTTTAGTGTGTTGTTTTATGAATTTTATGATATCTTGTTTTTTATTTTTTATGTTGTACTCCGACTTAGAATAATTAAACTTAAATCTTGTGTTTTATTATTTTTTTTATTATTCAAGAAAACTTTTATTGATAATATTTTAGAATTAAACATGCTTAAACAGGTGAAAAATGAATTTTTTTTTTGTAAAAACAGCCAAATGAAATTTGAAAATATTTTTTTAATTATGCGGATATACCCGATATCCGATGCGATCCGATTCGCAAGTATGCGGATTGGATCGGATCGGATCCGGCCTGAAAAATTGCGGATATCGTATCCGACCCGATCCGATGAGGGCAGTATGGATCAGATAGAATTTTAGACTATATCCGATCTGATCCGATCCGTGTGCAGCCCTACTTTTAGATACTATAACAATCACCTTAAATAATATAACTTGTATATTCTAATTTTAAAAGTTCTAATAATATAATAAAAACTCATGAGGTTAGTAACTTTTAGTATTTTTATCATCATTTAACTAACATAAATACTAAATTATTTTTAATAAATAAATTTTATTAATTTATATTATAAATTTTAAAAAATATAAATACAAATTATATTAATATATATTTACAAAATGTTAACAAATATAAATATAAATTATATATTTTTTATATATAAAATATCTATAAATATAATATAAATTATTACTAACTAAAAATAATAATATTTATTCTTCATATAACATTGCTCATAATATATAATATGTAATAGAAAAAAGCTGAAAAACATGTCCTTCTCTATTTTTTTTATCGAAGATATAGAAACTCGAATTCAAAACCTCTTAATTGAGTATAAAAAGACTATGCTATTTGAGCTATTGCTGCTTGGCATGTCCTTCTCTATTGTTGCAACTTTATCTCAATGCAAATTCACTAGAATTCATTATTCAATACGCATGCATGATGCATGAAATAAAATATTACTATCATTATGCCAAAATGATTGTTGACTTGGTCACAAATACGAAGAAGATAAACTAATACATGACGCGGTACACACGAATCTTCTGGGCGCCTACACACTTGAAAAAGACGACTTTGAAGACTCGGTTACTCACATGTTTTCTTCCCTTGTCCTCTCTTGTGATCACTATTGACTAAACGTTCCATCACATTCAATTCCAAATAATCTTAAACAAATATTAAATACGTTAATTCAAGCAATATAAAGAATTCCATCAACGACTCATTCCAATAATAATCATCAACATACACCTTTCCCCATCTTCACACTACACAAACCATATCTTATTATATACCAATGAAACATGAAGATTAAGAACCCTAATTTAAGATTTCACAAAATATGGACAGGTTGGTGAAACCAGATGTGAAGGAAGTTGAGATGATTTTTGAAAAGACTGATGAAAAGTGCAGCGCAACGTTCAGACTCACCAATCTCATGCACGCCATGGCCGTCGCAGTGTCACTAACCACCACAAACCCTTCTTCTCCATTCTCCATAGACATTCCACTCTCCACAATCCCACCTCTTTCTTCTTCCACATACACCATCTCGCTCTCTCATCTCTCAGATAATGGAAGACTTTTCTCCACAGCGCCGGAGTCCGTCGCAGTCGTAACCTCCATGCTCCTAGCTGGAAAGTCACACAACTGCGATGACCTCCGCCGCCTCTTCTTGAAGCCAGGACCGCACGTGTTCAACGACGCCGTCATCCCCGTTTCAATAGTTGGCCCTCACTTCGCAGAGTTCCTCATCTCAAACCACATCCCCCGAAGCCGTTCCCTTCTCCACAAAGCCATATCAAGATGTCCACCGTCGCAGCTCACGGATCTGTTGACTTACGCCGTCGAATGTGGAAACGCAGAATCCGTTGCCGTTTTGATAGATGCCGGAGCAGACTCGAACTCCAAGGACTCAAACGGAAAATCACTTGTCCCCTTGGCGATTCGAGCAGGGAACGAAATCAATGTGGTAAAGGTCTTACTAGCTTCTGGTTGCGTAATTGAAAACAAGGTGGACTTGGTTTTGCACGAAGCTGCGGCGGCGAATAGGGTAGATCTCATGCGGTTACTGTTTGAATTTATCGGCGAAGATGATGCTGACGTGGATTCGGTGAATCACGAAGGTAGGACTCCAATTCACGTGGCTGCGCTTCACGGACACGTAGATGTCATCAGGTTCGCCAATTTTCCAGATAATATAATAATAAGTGATAGTTTTAATATCTGTTTTTGTCATAAGTTTTTTAAAATATTACGTTAACTATTTAAAATTAAAGATTATTATTTAAATAATCAGGTATTGTGTTTCGATGAGAGGGAATCCAAACGTTGTGGACCGGAAGGGGTGGACGCCGTTGCATTGTGCAGCGTCGGAGGGGCAGTTGGGAGCCGTGGAGAGTTTGTTAGCGGAATGTGGGTGCGATGCGAAGCGCGCGGTGGATAGAGAGGGGAAAACAGCATTTGCCATAGCAATGGAGAATGGACACGTGGAATTAGGAGATTTGCTGCATTGGGGGGACGTGCTGTTTCGGGCGGCGAGGGTAGGGGACGTGCACGGGATGGCAAGCTGTTTGACAGTTGGGGGAGCGGACGTGAATGGAAGGGACCAGAACGGGTGGACGGCCCTGCATTGGGCTGCATTGAAAGGAAAGGTGAAGAGCGTTGAGGTCTTGATTGATAACGGTGCTGAGGTTGATCCCGTTGATGAGGTTGGGTACACTCCGTTACGGTGTGCCGTTGAGAGTGGTCACTTGCAGGTTGCCCTTTTTTTGGTTGCTCGTGGCTCGTGTGCAACTCTTGATACTATCAAGGCCTCTAAAGGCCTCTTTGCACCTCCTAGATTATTGGATTCTTTTGGTAAATTAACGAAACATGTGCTGTGACTAATGATTAATGAAGACCTTAACATAATCATTTAATGCAGATAGGTTTTACTTTGCTTTGCTTGTGGATA